>NW_025113099.1:1418194-1573815 GCF_010416935.1 Polistes fuscatus
GAACGGAACAAAACAGAGGGAAAAATAATATTTTAAAACGATAATACATTCAAACGATCAAATAATTAAAATTAAATATGATTTTTGAAAGTATTATAAAAATGGCGGGAGAATCGAGAGAAGAAATGAAGGAGGGGGAGGTGGTGGGGGTGGTTGTGCTAGGGAAAATAGAAAAACAACGTTTTCTGGCACGTAAACGAAAGAATGGTGGTGGTGGTGGTGGTTGCGAGAGGGTTGAGAAGGATAAGATGATTCTATGTGTGTGTATGTATGTGTGAGAGAAAGAAAGAGAGAGAGAAAGGAACGAAAACATAGAACAAGTGATGTGGGTGGTAGGGGGGAAAGGGGAAAACCATTGTCTGTCTCTGAACCGTTTCAACCGTAGTGCGACTAAATTCTCCATAAAAGCAGCTCCCTAATTTCAATTCGAGACGAGCGTCGAATCCGAGTTTCCCTTTGCGTTTCTCTTTCGCTCTTCTGCTACATTTTTAAAAGAACGACCATAGAAGAACCGTAAGAGAAAGAGAGAAAGAGAGAGAATACACGAAGTTAAAAAGTTCTGTCCTTAAATCGTCCATTGTGTTAAAGCCCACGTGCGTAATTTTCGACTCGCACGTAGATAATACGAACGGGATTTTTTAACCCTTGTTGCTAATCTTGACTAAATGTAAATTTTATCTTTTCTTTTAACTCAAATTTTACCACTTTCTTTCTCTTTGTCTTTTTTTCGTTGTTTTATTCTTCTTTTTTTTTTGTTGTTATTTATTCTTATTTTATTTCTTTATCTCTTGGCAACAAATCACGATTGACCTGACCTCGATATAAGACGAAGTAATAAGTAATAGTAGTAGCAGTTATTTAGTGACGCAACCCTGACGCATTGTTTGTTCGAAGAACTCTCCCAATAAAATTCGAGCTTCAATTGTTTAAACAAATCGAGAGGCCCGGGGGGATTCGAACCCGGGATCTTTCGCATACCGAAAGAACGCTCTACCACTTGAGCCACGAAGACCTGTTAGTAGTAGTTATAGTTTTTAAACGGGTAATAGGTTTTATTTCTTTCTTCTTTATCTCATTTCTTTTTTTTTATATTCTTTCCTTTTATTTTTATAAATTCTCTTCACGTAACATCGTATGTATCTACATATGCGAAGAATACATCAGAGAAAAGAAGACCATCGAGGACTTTGATGGAGAGGAGAAAATAAAAAGGAAGGAAGGAAGGAAGGAAGAAAGTATTCGAGCCAATAGAATGGCACAAGGTCAAAAACGTGATTTCTTTTTACGTCTGAACGTTCCAAAAAAGAAAAAAAAAAAGAAAACTACATCGATGAAATACAAT
Source organism: Polistes fuscatus (assembly GCF_010416935.1). NCBI lineage: Eukaryota > Metazoa > Arthropoda > Insecta > Hymenoptera > Vespidae > Polistes > Polistes fuscatus. The sequence goes on from NW_025113099.1 coordinate 1,419,537, forward strand.
TTTATTGCGTTTGTTTTCCGTGCCAAAGGTCGGGGATAGAAATTTTGTTGATCCTTTTTCTCTCTCTCTCTCTCTCTCTCTTTTCTCTTGTTATACACACAAACGTTCAGTACACTCGCATACACGCGTATAGGCAAATATTCGAGGAAGCAGTCAGAATGAGAAAAGATGTTTCCCCTTTCATTCTCTTTCTTCCCCCTTTTCCTCTCTCTCTCTCTCTCTGCCCCCCTTCTCCCCCTCTTTTTCTCTTCCTTCCGTTTCTCTCTTCTCTTCGGCCCACGCAAAATTATTTCCGCGGGGCTTGGCAAAGCGAAACGTCAGACTGCAGGCTAAGGGTTCCGCGTATACGAACTGCTGCCCCCTCCCCGGGTCCCCCTTTCTCTTCATCTTCTCTTCTCTCTCTCTTTCCCTCTCATTACTTCATCTCTCTCTCCGATCTTGATCTTTTCATGCCGTCAAGCGCTTCAAGGTATTATCATTCCGGAACGTAGGAAACGCGTTTTCCCACTAACGCATCTGCCCACACACACATATATATATATATCTGTGTATATGTACGTATGTATCTTTGCCAAGTTCGAATTTGTTGTCACAATAAAAGAACGATCAGGTTTGTCTCTCGCTCAATTCAAAGATTACGTATCCTCAGAAAATTCTTTCAGACCATTGTCTCTTATTTTCAATAAAATCGATCGTTTTTTATCTTAGAAATAAATTCGTTCGCACAATTGAGAGAGAGAAAGTATAAATTTATTTTATTTTTTAATTTCTGTTAAGATAAAAATTTTTCGAGACAACGTACGTTAAAATTGATAATTTGTATCGAATATAATATTACAGAATAAATAATTATAAACTCAATACTAATTGTACAATTATTTACATTGTTAAAAATATTATTACAAAATTAATTGTGTTTAAATCTATAGAATTTAGTATAATCGTGCAAAAGTGTTGATCTACCTCTTTGTAACACGTTTACACAGTTATTTCGTTAAAAATGAGGATACTTGTTATTCTCTCTCATCTTCATTTTCATTTTCTCTCTCTCTCTCTCTCTCTCATTCTCTTTTTCTCTTTCTCTTTTAGCGTCCACAGTCGAAGGTCGTAAAAAAGAATTATCGTTCGGTCGAGTTCGGCTATTTATTATCTTCTCGCTTAAATGGGCTATTAAGTTATGGTTATCGTGAAACGCACGTAGCATGTTAAAATCAGCGTCAAAAGCTTTCGTTTCCACGCATTCGAATCGTTCACAGAACGGTGGCGTCGTTTTAATCGTAATAACGAAAAATACTGATTTACTGTGCCAATTAAATCGCGCTTCACATCTGTTTCCGTCCCTTTCTACACTCACAAGCGTACACATTTATACATATATATGTGTAAGTGCATATAATACACAGGGATATATAATATAGTACATGCAACGTACGAGTTTCCTTCGAGTTACTACACACAGCATTGTTTTTATTAACCATTTCTAAACTTTGTTTCTAACTAATGTTTCTGACTTTAGTTTCGTCTTCTCTCTGGCTGCTTCTGCCGCATAACGAATTATTCTTGGTAACACGTTGTAAGAGAGAAAGATAGAACATCTCATTAATGTTTTACTCTTCTCCTCTCTCTCTTCTTTCTCTTTCTCTTCTTTCTCTTCTCTCTCTTTCGCTTGCAATCTCAACCAGTTTTATACCAAATTAACATCGTATAACGCGGGGTAAGAACATTTCGATGAATTTCGCGAATGAACAGTACGAATGATAGATAAAAGTAGGTCAAGTAATTACACACAGTGAAAGTAGGATTCTTTATGGAAACGTCGAGTAGTGGATACTTCTCTCGATAATTTACTTTCTTCAGTTGAGAAGGTTCAAGGTTCAAAAGTTTGACTGCTTTATAAACATAACTTCGGTCTTCTACGTAAAAAGGGTCTCAACTTATCCTTTTTTTCTACCTTCTTCAACGTATCGTACATCACTATAATTTTAATATAATCTATTCATTTTTTGAAGTTATACATCTTTTGGCGCGTTTGGGAAAGTGTAATGAGAGTGAATTTTTATGAGCGACACGAAAAATCGACACCATGAAGTTTGTCGCGGTATTTACGATACGCGGTTTCAAATTTACGGCGTGAAGTGTGCGCCGTCTTCTCTCTTCTTCTTTTTTTTTTCTCAAGCGGGTCACCCATCCAAGTCTAATCGTACTCAGCGCTGCTTGACTTAAATTATCGAGCGGGAAGTAGTTCGATCACCGCGCCATGGCCGTTGACGCATAAAGTATTCTTATATATTATATATATAATATCGATCGATTGAAAATATTAATATAAACAAGGAAAATTAATAATGATAATAATAATAATAATAATTATTTTTTTGAAGTTATTTTTGAGGTTATTGAGGTTATGTTATGGAAATATAACTTCTTACGTGCGTACATAAGTACACACACCCAGTTTTTTTTTCTTCAAAATCGTCTCCCCTTTTTATTCTGAAAAGAAAAGTGTACGAAGAAAAATTTGCTTCCCTTTCTTATATTTGATTATTTTTTATTGTTGTCAGTATTTCTTTCTATTTCTCAGTTTCTCTCTATCGTTGCACGATTTCCTTTTCCACGTCGTTGCCTTTCCAATTCTAAGAATCTCTTTCGAAGGAAGACCAGTAGTCGTCCCCATTGTGTTTCCCCTATTCTCTCATCCTCGTGAATTCGCATTATTTATCTTGATTCGTTGAAATAAAAGCGGCGGCCGGTTTTCTCAAAAGCTTGAACGTAATTAAATCCGCTCGATGTTGTTGTTGTTGCCGCAACTCGTCGTTTCGGTTTACTGTAGAAAAAGCAACTCGGATTGCTCGTTTCGTTATTCGAAACAACACTCTGTTTATATATCTAGCCATTTATGTATCTTTCTCTTTCCTGCTTACTTTTTCTCTCTATCTTTCTCTCTCTTTCTCTTTTTCTGTTTTTGTTTGCCGATGGATTCGGAGGGGATATTCTATCAAAAAGATTTCTCATATAATCTATTCATTTTATTTATATTGTTTCTATTAATCTCAGTCAGTAAATTTACCATTTAACATTGCCCCCATACAGATGAATTAATCAACACCTACGTTTAAATGAAACCAACATTAGTTTTAGTTTCAGTTTCAGTTTCACTTTGTTTCCACATTACTGGTTTCCCTATTTGTCGCGTGACACCGATATTGAAACGCAAATCCTTTTTTTTCTTTTTTCTTTTCAACATACTTTGACAGTGTATATGGAAATTAAATAGAACCTGATTGTGAATCGTTTTATTTACAATATCGAACATGATTTTGTTACGTAAATTAATTCACAATTTTCTACAATGCAATTGTTATTTCTGATACAAAATTTCTATAACGTTGCAACACGTACGTTGAACTTGAAAATTTTTACCTGTTTTGTTACTAACTGATTTGTTACTAGGAGAACGCCATAAATGATTCTATGGAAGAGCCTCATACAAACCCATACAACTCATATAAATTTGAAATTTTTTCATTTAAATTTGACTTAAAGTTAACTTAAATTTTCGTACAACACGTAACAGTATTGTTGGTATTCGATCAACGGAATCAAAGACGTGGGTGCGAACAAATTCCGAGACAAACAGGGTGATGGTTAGAAAATGAATGGGTCGAAGTAAAAGCACAGAAGTGGAGGAGGAGGAGGAGGGGAAGAAGGAAGGCTGGGGGAGGAGGAAATATTCGGCTTGATTACGTTCGCGCCTTCATATCGTTCGGTGCACGTTCATATCGGTTGAACGGCTTCTGCGGAGAGAGAGTGCAACGTCAAAGCTCTGATGTCGAGCTTTCAAGCAAGCAGCAGTAGCAGCAGCTACCTTGTTACCCGATATATGGTTCACGTTGCTAAAGCATTGTGGAGGAAATCTCTTCTAACAAAACTCAATATTCACCGAGCTGCAATATAGATCGATATGGATAGTCCGATTTGCCCCTCCTTCCCCTCCTACACCCCTCTTCCTCCTTCTCTTTATCTTCATTGAACCCACAATCGCGTTTTCTTCGCGTTACCTCGACATTTTTACCTCCAATTTTTTTCTTATTTACCTGAAAGTATTAATTTATAAATTGGTATCACGCAAATAATTGCGTTGTTTTTCCTGTATTTTGTAATATTCATAAAAGTTACGTTAAACTAACAATATAATATATTTTTCATTTGATTAATTAAAGAGGTACGGCTGGTGTAACACGCACCATTATTTCATTTCAAAAATAAGATAATTGAATAACGTTCCTCCAGTGATTAATTATCCGTTAACACGAAATTGTATTTAGAACATTTTTATTCTCTCTTTGTATATTTCTAAATACTTTTATATAATTCCACATTCATAGAGGAGGGATTAAAGAGAAATGAAAAATAAAAAAAATGTTTTCGTGCTTATTCTTATTAATTCAGTTATACGATCGCCATTCAAACTTATCAAAGGAAATTAACATAGAAAGGTAAAGAAAAATGTGCTACGTCAGTACCAACCAGTCGTTTCTCTAATACATACACACATACATACACACATACACATGTACGTATATTTTCCTTCCTTTCTTTCTTTATTTCTTTCAAGCTTAACGCGCTTTAGTTTCGAGATCAGAATGGAAATTTGTGCAAGCTCCGAGTGCCCCCTCTCCCCCGGTTTCCGTGGTTGATATATGCGTTTAAGTATGCATCTGTGTGTGTGTGTGTGTGCTGCTTTCTCGCGCGTTAAGACTTACTTCCTACCCCGAATGCTTTAATTAATGCACGGCAGGTGCGAGGATCTTGATGCAGTGCCACATGAACACCATTGTTAAAGAGAGAGGGTAGTAGGTGTAAAGAATGAGTGAGAGAGAGAGACAGAGAGAGTGGGGGGGAGAGTGGGGGAGGCACTGTTACAACTACCACTATTACTACTATTACTATTACTATGATACCTACAGCCAACACTCGTTCCAATTACTTCGGTGGCGAATCCTTGGCATGAATTACGAAACGAATTAGGAGAGTGCAAAATCGATTCCAATTGCAAAAGGAGGAAAGGTAATCGAGGAAGTTAAGGGATTAAGACACCCTCGCTTACCCTTTAATCGCTAACAAAGTGAAAATAACTTTAGAATCGGTAAATCCTTTTTTCACTTACCTTAGATTTCTTTTAATATCTTTCCTTTTAAAAATTAAAAAAAAAGAAATAATCTGATAATCGATAGTCTCGTAATGGAAGATCATATTCGGAACGTTAATAAATCATTCGAAAATGTTTGACATACCACACACACACACACACATTCAAAGTTTATATATGTATTATATAATATATCTTTGAAATTTTTTTTAAATTAGTTTTACGAGATGATTGTCAACGTGACAACATTGAAATGTTTTTCTTATCAATATATATTTTTATTTTATTTTTTTTTTATTTTAAATTTATCGTTAAAGATATAGGATACGAATGAACGTTGTAATACAATTTATTCAAATATTTTATTGTTAATAATTACCGAGAAATTTGTAATTAAATATTAAAAAAATATTAGAAAATTAAGATGAAATTCATCTCACGATAGAACGACATGCAACGATTAACATTTTTCAATTGGATTTTATAAAAGTCGAGTAGTTTAATAAAAAAAGTTTCTTCTTTTCCCTTTTCAAATGAATTTCTTATTCTTCTTATTCTTATTCTTTTTTTTTATCTTTCTTTTTTAACAAATTTTAAACCTATTACAAACTTCGATTCGATACATTTTACAGGCTCTTTTTTTTTATCTTTTTTTTTTCTTTCTTTTCTTGTATACACGTACATTTAAATGAATTACCATCGAATTCTCAATCAAGGTATTTCTAAGGCAATATCCAATACTCAGTTTAAGAACCCTCCCTTCCTCTTCTACCCCCCTTTTTCCACCCGTCTCTTCTCTCGAGCTCGTAATGTAATAAATTCACTTCTCTTTCCTTTTTTCCCTTTACTTTCCATCTTTATTCTTGGAAGAAGAATTTTTAGAATCCCACGTATTCGGGGGGAGGGTGGTTGGGAGGGGGGAGGGTCTAGCTTTATTCTCAAATCCCCAACCAACGTTCCCTTTTTCTCTTTCCTTCCCCCGTTCCCCCTCCCCGACCCCGTTCCCCTCCTCCTCACCATTCCCCTGCCACCTTTTCTACCTTCTCTTTCACACTCTCTTTCTCATTCTCGGAGTCCAGCTTCTTTAATATCATTCAGAGACCAATATACCTACGTTTTTCCCAGTGCGAGCCCATTATAATGGCTCATTAAGGAAATACGACATTTTTCTTTTTCTCGCCTCCACTAATTTCAGGCCGACCGAGTTATTATACTAAAACGTGCATTGTTACGGTCTCCTACGACCCCGTTGACATTTACGTGTATCACGTTTACCTTAATTAATCGAATAATTCATTTCTACGTATATATATATATCCTATCTATGTATGTGTAATATGTTTATTTTGTATGTATATATGTATGTATGTATGTACACTTTTGGATAATATTTGAAAATTTGGTAAAATTGGATATTTGTTAGAAAATATTTAAATATGGTTTTATCAAATACCATTCGTAAAAGAAATATGAACAACCTACCGGCCTTTTTTTAATATTATTTTATTATTTTTTAATATTAATTAATTAAATATATATATATAAATTAATTAATTTAAATTATATATATAATTTATTTTTAATATAAATTTTTTATATATATTTTATATTTATATATATAATTTATTTATTAATTATAAATTTATTAATTTAAATTATATATATAACATTTATTAATATATAATATTATAATATTATTATTATATAATAATATTAATAAAATTGACCGGTGTTTTATATATGTATTTGTTTAATTGATAAAAATTGATAGAAAAATCATTGGAATGATTTGGAAAGTTTTATTAGTTAATGTACATACTTTTATATACATGTATATGTAAATACATATGTAAATACATATACATGTATACAGGATTAGATAGAACATAGAGAAATTTAGGCCAAACACGAGGGTTGCAGTGATGTGCATGTGTCTAATAACGTTGAGTTTCACACACGACAATACAATATAGGTATGCATGCACACGTGAACTACATTTGCATTAATTAATCGATCAATCGAATTCATTAACGATTTCCCTTCTAATGGATGTAGATATTCGTCCTGGCGAATCTAATCGCTTTCCTATTCTCTACATTATCCTAATGTCTATTCTAACATCTTGGCAACGTCAAGATCTGCCAATGACGATAAAGATTCCGCGAGAGAAGACAATCTCGTGGAATTCATTATCTTTCATTCGTTATTACAAGAACAAATAATAATAATAATTTAATCGTTCCATTTTAATTGAATAACGAGAGAGATCGGTGACGTAACTACGCCTACTATTTTTTTTACAACACGCATGGAATTTTCTTAAGTTTTTTAAAATGCAGTTTTTCTTTTCTTTTCTTTTTGAAGTTATAACTTCTTTTGGCGCGTTTGGGAAAGTGTAATGGGAGTGAATTTTCACGAGCGACACGAAAAATCGACACCATGAAGTTTGTCGCGGTATTTACGATGCGCGGCAAAGCAATTTCAAATTTACGGCATGAAGTGCGTCGTCTTCTCTTCTTCTTTCTCTTTTTTTTTTCTCAAGCGGGTCACCCATCCAAGTACTAATCGTACTTAGCGCTGCTTGACTTAAATGATCGAGCGGGAACCAATGCTACCACAGCGCCATGGCCGTTAACGCATAAAGTATTCTTACATATATATTATAATATCGATCGATTGAAAATATTAATAAAACAAGGAAAATTAATAATGATAATAATAATAATAATAATAATTATTATTTTTTTAGTAAATTTATTTATTTGAAGTTATTTTTGAGGTTATTGAGGTTATGTTCGTTTACATGCGTACATAAGTACACACACCAGTTTTCTTTTCTTCTTTTTTTTGTTTCGTTAATTTATTTTTAAACGTTCTCGTTATAGTTGAATCATCTCGTTAGGAATTTATATAAACGAGTGTTATGCATCGTTTCATAATCACTTTGCATTCCGATAATGAATGTCTGTGCTATTTTGTTGCATCATTTATATCAACGATACTGCGTGCAATTGCGTATGAAGAATATATATTTATATACAGATGTAGATAGAGAGAGAGAGAGAAGGATAGAGATAGAATGGTCTTTCATAAGTTTGTATGTTTTATTCAATACACATTCGTATGACGCGTCGAAGGATTACGCGGGAAAACGTTAAATCCCATAACGGTTACTTCCACGCATCATTCGACACTTCGAATAATTCATGTTTATTAATCTTTTAATTCTATAATACGATTCTAAGCTTTTGGATGACGGTAAATTATAAAATAACTACGTACGTTTTACGTCATTCATTTTTACGTATAAAATTGTCTATTATTTATCGTGAAATTTTTCGGAAAAGGTTCAGAGACATTTGTCAAAACGATAAATTTCTGATTCGTGCTAGAGTCAACGATAAGGTTACCCGAGGATTGATTTTTCATTTAAAAAAGGATGTATGATATTTAATTGTAATTAAAGTTGTGTACAAAAAATATGAATACGAATCGAAGAATATTTTCAGAGTATTTTTAGGCTAATTTCTTTATGGATATTTTATCAGAGATATTTTTATTTTTTAAATAATAAAATTGGAAATAATTGAGCTATATTTTTAGAAATTCTTAACAAATAATTTTTCTAATCATTTATTTTTTATTTTTAAATGTTATTATTAGACATTTTAAAACCAGATAACATTTGATCCGATTGTAGGAAAGAATTTTCATCATTTTGCTAGCAACTCGTGCATCATCCGTTCTAGATTATCCTTTAGTGAACATTTCGAACGATGAAAAAGGTGGTTGGTCGGACGAATGAACGAGAGAAAGAGAAAGAGAGAGAGGTGAAAGGAATGAGGTTGTTATCGTGAGTCAAGAGGGCGGTAAAATTGAAATTACGAGCGTACTAAGTTTTCCGGTTTTGCTGGTTGCAAGCTTCCCCCTTTTCCTTCTATTTTCACGCGACTTGCTTTTATAATCTAACGACGTGACGAGCGTTTCTTCTTAGCCTAAGGGAAACAAAATCTTCGAAGATACTTTCAAACAAACTTATATCACCGTTCGACGTTGATATCGGCTATTTTTTTTATTTTTATTTTCTTTTCTTAATTATTCTAATCATCCAAGTTTATTCTTCGTATATCGCAACGAATAATAATAAAAGAAACGTTTATGACAATAATTGGTATGTCTCGATAATCAACGAGATTATGTTCTTTTTTCTTTTTAAATTGAGAACGTGTGATAATTTATATTAAAAGTTTAAAACACTTGAATTTTAATATTTTGTTAATTTGTTAACACCTTGACTGTCAAACTAAAGTCACATGTCTCGTTTAGGGAACCACGGGAGTATTTTTTATTATTCAAAGCATAAAATGACAAAATAATTATAAATTAATGCTATAAGACAACATTCTTATTCAATGTTTTAAACAAGTCAACGTTTTTAAATCATTTTATTCTGCATTCAAAATTTTCTCTGGAAGAATAATTCAGTTGGTTTCCCTTATGTGTTTCTGTGAGTGTGTATGTATGTGTGTGTACGAAATGAAGAAAAATGCAAAAGAGAGAGAAAGAGAGAGAGAGAGAGAGAGAGAGATAAAGTGACCAAGATAGAGCCAATTTATTTGTATTCCTGAAACTCGTGATTCGCGGTGATGATAATGCGATTGAAAAAGTTTGAGCGTGCACGAGGAATCGTAAAATGTGTGCTGAAGGTGGGTGAGACGTAAGAAAGGGGTAATAGAAGAAAAAGAGAAGAAGAAGAAGCAGATAAGGAGGAGGAAGAAAGAAAGAAGAAGAAAGAGTCGTAGTATTCGAGATTTGTGACAGGATAATGAGGAATGTGGTAGTGAAGTAGAATATAACTCGAAAAGATGATGGTAAGGGGGGGGGTAGTCGTAACAATGGAGTTTTGATGGATAGCAAACAAATGTAAGAGAGATAAAAAAGGGGATAAAAAAAGACTCGATGTTATTATTCCACGAGTAGTAATATCTATTTAAAACGTAAATTCTTTTATAAATATAACGACAAAGGAAAACTGTACGAGCGAGTAGACGTTTTCCTCCCAATAGAGAGAAAAAAAAAAAAAAAAGAAATAAAAAGTAAAAAGAAAAAGTAAAAGTAAAAAGTAAATCGTATCTTTCCCCCTTGGAAGATGCTTGTGCCATTTTAAAATAAATTGCAACGGTAATTCTTCTCCCTCTGAACGTATAACAATAACAATAATAATAATAATTATATACGATATTATTTTTATTATAATACATAAAATAATTTTTCTTCTCTTTTATTCCTCTCTCTCTCTCTCTTTCTCTCTCTCTTTGGAATAATTAACTCGATAAAATGAATGTGCAACACTGGGAATGCATTGAAATTATTTAGTCGGCTGTAAAAGTAATTAACTTTTGTTTGAGGAAGAATTTCATCGAGTAAGAGGAAATGGCCTCTTGGCTGTCGACTTTGCCTCTCGTCATTCTCCCCTCCCCCCCCCCCCCCCTCTCTCTCTCTCTGTCTTTTTCACGATGCAAGGCCGATTTGAAAATGCGGTGACGTATCAAAAGCATAATTCTCTGTGCGTGGCAAAGGAAAAGCAAAGAAAGGGAAGGAAAGGCAAGGTGCTTTAACGTTACACCCCTACCCCTACCCCCCACCCCCACCCAGTATCGTAGCTTCGTTTTATTCCCTTTCCCTCGCTCTTTTTCTCTCTCTTACCTTCTCTACCCCCACCCCTTCATTCAATGTTCTTTCTTTTCTCTTTCTATCTCTCTTTCCTTTTCTACCCCTACCCCTTCGTTCAATGTTCTTTCTTTTCTCTTTTTATCTCTCTTTCCTTCAATATACACTCACTCTCTCTCTCACTCGATGTTTCTCTTTCTCATAGACGGTAGGAAAACGCGAGACTATCATGAATATTTCACGAAAGAGGCAGACCGAAGATACGAGTGGGGGTGGCTTTACGGGGTGGTGGGCGGAGTGGTGGAAGATGGGGTTGGGTTGGGTTGAAGGTAGTAGTATTTCATCTCGCGTCGCGAATATTAAAATATCGAAAAGCGGTAAATGAAACGAGGACGAGGACGAGGACGAGGATGAGGACGAGGATGATGAGGATGAAGGGGGGAGGAGGAGGGGATGATGCCTACTGGTGCTGCTGCTGCTTTTCTACGAGGATCGATCTTGTCATAACGCTATTCTACAAGACGATGTTCTTTCTTTGGAAGGTGGGTGAGGGTTTAAGGGGGGTGGGTGGTTAGGGTGAAGGGATGAAGGACGAAGTAGAGATTATATTCTGATGATCTAACAGTCTCGAACGATATCATCGTTGAAGGTAGTAGAACGATCGAAGAGAGTGGAAGAAGAACCAATGGCATATACCTGCTTAGGTAGTCTGAACACCATCCTGATTCTATTAAGATGGCGGGCTTCCTGATGTTAGTAATGGTAGTATAGCAAAGCTCATCCATCCATCCATCCATCCATCGAGCCAACCTTCGAATATACACTTTATTTACTATGCAGAGTAGTTGGTAGACGTGATGGATATCTTCTAAGGTTTCTATCTCCAATCAGCACTCTTCTTAACGAAACACCAACATTACCATCGTCACCTCTTTAAATTAAAGATGGTGGTGTAGTAAATTCTATTTATCTGTTCTTTTAACCTCCCCCCCTTGTTTTGTTTGAATTCTATGGTAGACCATAAGTGGTTTTTGATTATTGTCAAAAATTACATTGAATTTATTTAGTTTTAAATAATGTGATGTGATATAACTGATATACTGACTTTTTGTTGTTGTTTAATTTTGATTTAGACTACTTCCATAATTATATGGGCACACATAGTAGTATATATTAAATATATATATATATTATAATAAAATTATAATAATAAAATATAAAATAATAATAATAATAATAATAAAATATAATAATAATAATAATAATAATAATAATAATAAAATAAAATAAAATAATATATTAAAATATAATATAATTTTATTATATATGTTTTATTATAATAATTTTTATATATTATATATAAGAATAATAATAATATATATTTTATTATATATAATTTTATTATATTTATTATATTTTATTATACATATTTTATTATATATAATATTATATCTATATATAATATTATTATTTATTTTATATTAATATTTTATTTGTTCAATTTGAAATGAATCATCTTTATATTATCCATCATTTAAATAACAATAATGACGATAATCTTAAGTAGTTTAACCTTTCAACGAGTCATCAATAAAAAGTTTATCTATTCTCGAACGAGATCTCTGTTTCAATTGAAAGAAAATTCTTGCCCGGGTAAGCCTCCTCCTCCTCCTCCTTCTTCTCCTCCTCCTTCTCCTCCTCCTTCTCGTCAAATCGTTTTCGTCAAAGTGGCAATCCAATTATATCACCCTTCGCGTTTTCAAAAGGCGAAAAAGGGAAACCCTTGTTCGTCCTATCAGAAAGAGAAAAAAAACGAGTCCGAGGATCGACCAATGTTTCTGATTTCCTTAATAAGGGACTCCTCTTTTCTCGATAATGTCTCGTTTCTTTTTATGTTATAACATCCTTAGAGAGTCTGAGAAAAACAAGGGAAAGGAAAAGAAACAAATAAGAAATTAAGGATCACTAAATTTGAGTTAGAATTTTCCAAGACAAATATTTGAAATCAATCGTTTTATACAATAATATTTGTTTCTCAAAACTTGTCTTTTTTTATTGATTTTTTGTAAAGATTTTTTTTTTCTAATCTTTCCTATTCTACATTTTGTTTTTTCCATCAGTTGTTAAACTAACGACCGGAGGGGTCGAAGAAAATTGTTTTTGAATAAAAACAAATTAGAGAAGCAGAAAAAATTGAGGATTGTGGTGGGGGGATCAGAGATAGAAATTTAAAAAAAAAAAACAATGCAAGAATCCCTGATCGTTCATTTTATTTCTACGAATTGAAAAATAAAATAGAAATAAAAAAAAATATTTCTCATCGATCGGGAAGATTTTTCTTGTTACAAATGGGCAGAAAAAAAATTGAGCATTGTGGTGGGGGATCAGAGATAGAAATTTTGAAAAAAAAAGAAAAAACAATGCAAGAATCCCTGATCGTTCATTTTTATTTCAACGAATTGAAAAATAAGAAATAAGAAATACAAAAGAAATATTTCTCATCGATCGGGAAGATTTTTCTCGTTACAAATGGGCTCATCACGCGACACGAAAGCTGAAAATATCCTTTGACTTGGGCTGTAATTAAACTGTGGTAGAGAAGAACAACGTTCCTTTGTCACTTTTCTCGTAACTTTTCGTGCTCTCAAGAAAAATATTTCGAGTGCCTCCCTCCGTCCCCTTTTTTCTTTATTTTCACTTCTTTTAATTTATTACAACCGATGGAAAAAAACAAAATGCAGGATAGAAAACATTAGAAAAAAAAAAAGAAAAAAGAAACTTTACAAAACGGGAATCAATAGAAAAAGTGTAAAGTTTTACGAACAAATTGTATAAATTTTTTTGTGTTCTATTTCTTCTTTATTTTTTTGCTTTTATCAACGAACCACACCGACCTTTCATTAGAATTACAGGGATACATTTCATATCGTATCAGACATTATTCATTCCTTTTTTTTGTCTTTTTTTTTCCCCCACCCCTTTCTTCTTTCTCTTCTTTTCTTTTTATTGCTTTCTTCCATCCCTTTCTTTTTTTTTTTTTTTTTACTTTTTCTTTATTTTACGAGCGTAGTTCTCACGGTGTTTGCGTACGAACGAGGGGGAGTATCGATTATTCGTATCGACGCACCACCACCTTCTATATTTCATTTCTCTATCTTTCTTTATTTCTTTCATCTTTTTTTTTTTTCCTTTTTCTTTTCTTTTCTTCCTTTTTCCGTTTAAAAATTGAATTTTACGGAGAAATGGAGTCAGAGGATCATGCGACTGGGGGGGGCTTCGTTTATCTTAGGCTCATGCATACCAAATTGTATTTCGTAGTGGTCTCTATGCAAAGATATACGGTTTGGTTATCTTTCAGTTGGTAGGCTCGTCAAAGAAAATTATTCAACTTTAAATTAGACCTAAATGATTCTTTTCATTTTCCTCAATTTATTTATTTTTTTCATCTTCGATAGAAATGTACGAGTGAGATGTAAGAAATAAAAGAACAATTTCTTTTATTTCTTACTTTTTTCCCCATTTTACAGGTACTTTAAAAACATTTATAAACAAACAAGCGTATAGAAATAATAAAATATCATCAGTTTATTCATTTATATGACGAAAAAAACAAACTTTCATAAATATTAAACTCTGTAATTAGTTTTGGTTGAGTTGACACTGAAATAGGCTACCGGGCGTCGTATTGGCGCCGCTCGAGTGCAAAGGGTTCAAATTTATTTCACGATTTTTCACGAAACCAAATCCGAATCGAACGTTGTCTAACCAGTTCGTTTTTTTTTCTTTCTTTTCTTTCATTTTCTTTTTTTTGTGATGTTTTTAAATACGAACGTAGGTGTCGAACGTACGAACGAACGCGCGACACGAATCGAAACGAAACGAACGAAACGAAACTTCGGCTTGATCGACGTCGAGGCTTTCGATCTCTCCTCGTGTTTTACACTTCGAATGAAAATCTCGTTTTCGTTGTTCGTCGAAAACGTTCCTGAGTGGTGTCGAACCTTGTCGTAGTTTTTTTTTTTGTTCCATTTATTTCTTTTTATTTTTGTTTTAATTTTTATTTACTGCACACAGTAGATCGTTGTAGCAAAATTTCAATGGATGAGAAGAGAAAAAGAAAAGAAAAGAAAAAAAGAAAAAAAGAAGAAAAAAAGAAGGATGCGTTCGATAATCTCAGGGAAAAGAAAAAGTTTCTTGTTTCGTATTCGGTTGAAAGTAAAAAAAAAAGATATGCCTGTTTTTTTTCTTCTTCTTCTTCTCTTCTTCCAAGATATTCCAACTTGATTAATCTTTTAAAAAGAAAAGTATCGATAACGTTTATGCTATCCGCCATTTCCTTTCACCTCCCACCTCCCCCCCACCTCTCGTTTCCTTCATAAATCTTCCTTGTTTCTTTTTTTCTTTAATCTTTTTTTTTCTATTTTTTTTCTATCGTTTATTACCATCGTTTTATTCATAGATCTTATTGTTCGAAAGAAATAAGGGTCTTAGAACAGAATAGAATTTTTGCCTTCTCCGATCGTCGATGTGTTAGCCCGTGGGTAGGAAACGACGAATCGTGTCGAGAATCCCAATAATTACAGGAAAACCATCAGTCGTTGGCATCGTAAAAATCGGGAAAACGAAAACGTCTTTTTTTTTTTTATCTGACGTCAATGGAGACGCATTTTTATTGCGGAGAGGAGAGGAGGGGGGGTGTTTTCTTGATCTAACAAATACATTCTGAAACTTGTGTGATAAGTTTGAAAATAATAATTCATTTTATCAAAAGAGTACGAAGGGAAGAAATTTTATTCGATAAAAAAACTAATTTCATTAATTATTAATAAAAATATCTAAATAAACGAGATATTAAATTATTTTAAACCACTACACTCATACTAAAATATGATATAATTTTTAATAATCATTTATCAAAAAAAGTACGAAGGGAAGAAATTGCATTTGATAAAATAACTAATTTTATTAAATTATTAATAATAATATCTAAATAAATCGAGATATTAAATTATTTTATAACCACTACACTCATACTAAATATGATATAATGTTTAATAATACATTTTATCAAAAAAGTACGAAGGGAAGAAATTTTAGTTGATAAAAACTAATTTTATTCTTATTATTTATAAAACTATTTTTTTTATTTATTTATTATAAAATATCTAATAAAGAAGATATTAATTATTTTATAACCACTACAACACCCATACTAAAATGATTTTTAATAATTCATTTTATCAAAAAAGTACGAAGGGAAGAAATGCATTTGATAAAAATAACTAATTTTATTCAATTATTAATAAAATATCTAAATAAAACGAAATATCAAATTATTTTATAACCACTACACTCATACTAAAATATGATATGATTTTTAATAATTCATTTTATCAAAAGAGTACGAAGGGAAGAAATTTTATTTGATAAAAAAACTAATTTTATTCTTATTATTTATAAGAAACTAATTTTATTTTTATTTATTATTATTAATAAAATATCTAAATAAAACGAGATATTAAATTATTTTATAACCACTACAACACCCATACTAAAATATGATATGATTTTTAATAATTCATTTTATCAAAAAAAGTACGAAGGGAAAGAAATTTTATTTGATAAAAAACTAATTTTATTCAATTATTAAAAATATCTAAATAAATCGAGATATTAAATTATTTTATAACCACTACATTAAAATAGACATAATTTTTTAATAATTCATTTATCAAAAAAAGTACGAAGGGAAGAAATGTTTATTCGATAAAAAAAACTAATTTTATCTTATTAGTTTATACAAAACTAATTTTATTTTTATTTTATTATTAATAAAAATATCTAAATAAAACGAGATATTAATTATTTTATAACCACGACACTCATACTAAATATGATAGAATTTTAATATACATTTTATGCAAAAAAGTACGAAGGGAGAAATTTTAGTGTGATAAAAAAACTAATTTTATTCTTATTATTATAAAAAACTAATTTTATTATTTATTATTATTAATAAAAATATCTAAATAAAAGAAGATATTAAATTATTTTTATAACCCACACAACCCCATACGAAAATGATTGTTTAATAATTCATTTTATCAAAAAAAAGTACGAAGGGAAGAAATTGCCTTTGATAAAATAACTAATTTTATTCAATTATTAATAAAAATATCTAAATAAAACGAAATATCAAATTATTTTATAACCACTACACTCATACTAAATATGATATGATTTTTAATAATCATTTTATCAAAAGAGTACGAAGGGAAGAAATGTTATTTGATAAAAAAACTAATTTTATTCGTATATTTATAAGAAACTAATTTTATTTATATTAGTTATTAATAAAAATATCTAAATAAACGAGATATTAAATTATTTTATAACCACTACAACACCCATACTAAAATATGATATGATTTTTAATAATTCATT
Source organism: Polistes fuscatus (assembly GCF_010416935.1). Lineage (NCBI taxonomy): Eukaryota > Metazoa > Arthropoda > Insecta > Hymenoptera > Vespidae > Polistes > Polistes fuscatus. The sequence goes on from NW_025113099.1 coordinate 1,436,801, forward strand.
TTATCAAAAAAGTACGAAGGGAAGAAATTTTATTTAATAAAAAAACTTATTTATTCAATTATTAATAATAATCTAAATAAAACGAGATATCAAATTATTTTATAACCACTAAAACACCTATACTAAAATATGACATGATTTTAATAATTCATTTTATCAAAAGAGTACGAATGGAAGAAATTTTATTCGATAAAAAAACTAATTTTATTCTTTTATTTATAAAAACTAATATTATTTTTATTTATTATTATTAATAAAATATCTAAATAAAACGAGATATCAAATTATTTTAACAACAACACTACAACACCTATACTAAATATGACATGATTTTTGATCGCGAATCGATTGATAGAAATTTTTTTGTTACTGTCGTTTCAAATTAAAATCCATCACATGAAAAAAGCGATTAAGTTTTCGAATTTCCTAAACACATTTCCTATATCGATCAGTTAAAAAAGTATTATATTTCAACGCGTAACGTACGTATGCGAGTGTACGTATATATAAATTTATGATCTCCAAAGATAGTTCAATAAAATCGATTTATAACATTTTTCCAATAACTCGTAGTTCGAGACGATATTCCGTCGAATGAAACGAACCAACCACCAAGGGTTTTCCGAATGTGACAATTGTAACTTGCACGATAACTTGGTGTAATGTATCGTGTTTCCAGTTAGATGTAACCTTCGAAATAGTAGTCGAGATTGTTCAAGTAGTATCATTGATTTCAATGAAGTCAAAATAAAAGAAAGAAGAATAAGAAAAATATCAAGATAATATAAAGATAAAGATAAAGATAAAAGATACAAGAAAATAGGTCCTCCTACGGGGGTGTTAAACGAGTTCATTTTGCATAGGAAGCCTGTAATACTGTTCGTATTATAGGTCTTTGCCTTTTTTGTGGAAACACCCTCGAAACACCCTCAGATCATTTCAAAGCCCTCGACAAAAAGCAACGTTGACTATAGTCATCACAGTCGTCGTATTCTTCGTTGTCGACAACTCCCTTTTACATATGCTACTTCCCTTACCTACGTTACAATCCTGCTACACCACGTTATCTACATTTGCATGCATCCCTCATTCTTTTTTCAAGTAACGGAGAAAAGGGCTAAGGGTTCTCGCAATCTCAAGGTTTAACGACAACAACGAAAGACAAAACTTTGCCATTAACGTCGCACCGAAAGCTTATATTTTTTCAAATCTTGTATGATTAATACGGGGGGCATGGGTAGGGGTAGAGAGAGGGGGAAGGTGGTAAATTTTTGATCAACTTTCATATCCCCAAAATTTCCAACAAATTCTTCTATTATTTCTACTCTTCTTCTCTAAGTGTTCTAGCACTGATGATTATTTAATCGGATACTTGATGAGACAATTTTATAAATGGAATTCGTTTCATGATTTATGCTTTTTTAATTATTAATCCACTCGATTACATTTTATTTTTATAAAATTGTGAATAACGTGTTTTTCTCAAATATATCAAATAAAATAATTAAAATAGGTGTCTTAAGAATTTCTAACCAGTCCGAATTTCCTAAGACACCTATTTTAATAGTTTTATTTTCTGGACGAGATAAAAAAACCAATTAAATATCAAATAAATGTATAATAAGAATATTTGTGAACGATGATTTAAAATTTGTCAGAGATATTTTTTTAAATGTTTAAACGATTTAAGAGAATAAATTGAACTGTGTTTGCTTCACGTTAATAAATATTTGAATCGAATGAATTTGATTATTCGATCGATTCGATTTTTTTCTTTTTTTATTATTACAAATTGAACCGTGTTTTTTTTAAAGTTGATTAAATATTTTTGAAATATTATTATTATTCGTTAATCGTAAGAAGATTTGTAGGATGATTTAAGACTCGCGCTAGAGAAGATTTTCTAGGATGTTCAAATGGTTTAAGAGAATAGATTGGAGAGGTTGGTTCATGGGTGGACGTGGCAGGACTGAAGGATTTAATTTAGCGAGCCGAATGAAGAAGCGTCGGTCGCGCCAACTTCGAACGTGTCGGAATATTTTATTCGACGAACGTTCGAGTCCATTTGACCTCTTTCCTTCCTTCCTTCCTTCCTTTCTTCCTTTTTCTTCTATTTTTTTTTCTTGATTAGACGAATTCATCTATCTGTCCAGATATATCAGGTGAGGCATTTCAAATAGACCGCTTTAATAATTCCTCTGCTATTGGTAATTGAAAAATCTATGTCAAATGAAGGTTACTTGATTTTGAAACAATTGTTACTTCACAAAAAAAAACTATTAACATGGGATTATGCCAGCTTCACGAATCACGAACCATTTGAAATGCTTCACCCGGTATATATGTGGTACGCGTGCTCATCCCGAATGAATTTTTTCCACTTCAGTTTTCGTCAATTCGTCTCCTTTTGGAAAAGAATTTTTATTTAGTAGTAAAACTTACATTTCGTTGAATCAAAGGAAAATGATTTTGTTCATCGAGAATTCGATAATATTCGCTAAGGGATCCTACCTCGAACGCGTTTCAGTTAAAGTTACCCCAGGAGAACTTTAACATTCGACTAAAGTAGGTCTGATTTCCAGGCGAGTGGACCTTTCAGAGCTTTGTTCGCGAAAAGTATGACGGGAAACTATGCAAGATTTCGCGGCTATCGTAGGAGAGAAAGAGAGGCCAACTCGAGTGAATATAGTGTCGGAATATTCGAAGATAATTTACCTTAGTTTCTCGGTCTAACGCACACTCGCTCACCCGTCAAGCAACCGTACTGCTAGCAAAATTACCACTCGCGAAGGATTTCAAAGCACTCGGAATAATTTCGTCATTCCACGTGGGCTTCTCCTTGGGTTGGTCGGGATTTGCTAGGTGGGTGGAAGGGTTGTCTTCGTGCGAGATAAATACTACATCCTTCTCCTTCTTCTTCTTCTTCCTTTTCTTCTTTTACTTTTGAAAACCTTTCTACGAATTGTTCTCGGCCTTTCCATTTTCTATTTTAGACTATAAAATAGAATTATCTTCTATTTAACTCTCTCTAGAAATATGCATTCTTGTTTGTTCTTACTATTGTATTGTTTTCTTATCGAATTATATTTTTATAATTATGTAGGATTCGTGAAAAAAATTGGGCCGTTGAACTGACGGGACTCGAACCCGGATTTTTTGCTTTTCGGGCGACTGCCTTTAACCATTGAGCTATCCAGGGCCCACCGTCCAATCTCCTCACGAACGCGCATTTAAGTGTTTGCCTTGGAGGCACAAGCATCACACAATTATGATGTTTTTTAATATACATTTAATAAGAGGTCACTTTAACCAACTGAAAAATATTATATTTGATCGTACAAATTTTCTCGATTTCTTTTATCAAAATGTTACACGCATAATATTTTCTAATTATTGTTATTCTGTTCTTTTACCTTTTCCTATACTGTATATTTTTCAGCAAACTATCACGATATAACTGATATATTGTAAACGTCAAATTATCAAAAGAAAATTTCATGAAAATTATTTATTAAATGACCCTGACACAACCCGTATCTATTTTTTGTTTAAAACAATTCTCTAATGAACAACAATTTTATCTCGAAAATAACAATAATAAAATATACTAATTCTATATTTTATTATATAAGACACAATTCTCGAGACACTGGCTGTATTTAACGAACAATTAAATGTTCCTTTCTGTATGATTGTTTTTTTTTTGTTTTTTAATATGTTCGATACCGATGGAATTTTGATTGTTCATTTTTGTCAACTATTCTCTTGATCGAAGTTTATCGGTGGAATCGAACGATCGAGAATGGTACGTCGATTCTATTTTAACGCGTTCATAAAGCTCACCGTTCAATAGTTACGCTAGATTGCCACTGCTTCGGCTAAGGCACCAACGATGTTATTTGCTCGAGCTTGCTATTGTTTTCGAGTATTGCTTCATCGATGCTATCTGACTCGGATACTCCGTTTAGTCGTATAACGTTAACGATGTACATACATACACACATACATACATTCATACATACGTGGAATACATACACAAAGGACATGCATGTATGTTGAACTCTTTTCACCCAACTTCAAATGACACGTCTCGAAAATAACTGGTAGGAACGTTTAAACGCTATTGAATATTTTTTCTATGCACACCTGGTACTGTTGTTTGTTTGCTGAGGTATTATATTTTCTATTGTACCGACGAAATTGATCGAAATACGTTTCAGTATTTAAATATTAGTAGTAAATAAATTGATATTAAAATCGCGTCAAAATTCAATGGAATTTTCCTCGTATCGATTAAAATTAATTTTCCGACGTGTGTTACGTGATTCATATTTTTCTTCGCATCTAAATTAAATATTGAACAGCCAAACACTTAAATAGGCATTCGTTAAGAGATTGAACGGTGGGCCCTCGATAGCTCAGTGGTTAAAGGCAGTCGCCCGGAAATCGGAAGACCGGGTTCGAGTCCCGGTGCAGTCAATCCAACGGCCCGATTTTTTCACGAATCCTATATCTCTGTTTTTATTTCCCAAAATTGGTCATAGATCGTTGGAAAACATAGGAATGATAGTATTCGCGTGGTTGGTTCTTTAAATTTTCAACGTTTACGAGGCGTGGGCCCATTTCTACTCGACGAAAACGATCCCATAGATACGATTCTTCAGTAGATTGCGATTTTTCTCACTCTCCTCCACCTCTACCCTCTCCCCTCGTTCTTTCTTTCCTTCCTTCCTTCCTTCCTTCCTTCCTGTGAGAGAAAAATTCTCGAGAAAGAAATAAAACGGGTTCGGGGCTGGGAAAAACGAGAAAGAAAGAAAAGCGAAGAAAAGAGAATAGAAAAAGAAAAAAAGGGTGAAAGTATAAAGTTCTATCTCGGTGTCGTTCGCTCTTCGTTCGTTGGGTTCTGTTCTTTGCCATCGAAGATAAAAGATTATAGAAAAAGACGGCAAAAGAAAAAGAAAAAGAGAATGGAGACCGAGGGAAAAAGAAAAGTTTAGGAGAGGGGTTGTGTAGTAGAGTAGCGTCGAACGCGACGGTTTTTTTCTGAAAAGAAACAAGAGGTTTGGCATCGGTAGTAACATCAACAACGGTAACATCAGACGAGAGTGTCGTTTTACTTTCTTCACGTTTGCTCCTTTCATCGTTCACAACCCTTGATATACAAACAAATTTAATTAAAGCTCGTTGGGTAGAAACCGACAAAAAGAAGAAGAACAAGAAAAAGAAGACGAAAAAGATGATATCTGCTCTCGTGAAAATTGAAATTAAACGTACAACTTCTTCCCCCCCCCTCTTTCTCTCTCTTGTAATCTTTTATCTTTCAAACGGTAGCATAATTTTGATTCTTTTTTAAAAATAATAATCATTTATACGATTAAATATATTTCTTTCGAAACGTTTCACGTTCGAGATCGAATTTTTCTTTCTTTTATCATTCGATTAAACACATTTAAATGTCAATTTATTATTTCATTTATTAAGGCAATAGAAAGGGAATGAAAACGTTTAGCAAGTTTTGAGTTTGGAGTAATCCGACGATACGTTTCCTTCTCGTTATTATCCAACTCACCGCACGTGCCAAGTTTCCAAAGAACCCAGGAAATCTTGGCGAACGACTGGTCGGGCCGTCTTCCTATTGGTCGAAACTTCGGAAACCCGTGGTCGCATTATCCACCGGAAGATCCGTCTCAGACATACACCACCGTATTTACTCGGACGTCTAACGGCTGATAGGGGTGATTTAAGTTGGGGTGATGTGGGGTTGAAAGGAGGAACGAAGGATGGATGGATGATGAGGGAAAGGAAAAGGATAGAAAAGTATATGAGAGAGAGAGAGAGAGAGAGAGAGAGAGAGAGAAGAGAGGAAGACAGAGGGAAGGTTTAAGGTTCGTTCAAAGTCTCGGAACATTGACGGCCCCTTCGGACTTGTACCTTTCGAAAACGTGCTATCGATGTCGAGTGTAATCCTCCTGGAAAAGGTCGAAGAACTATCTTCAAGTTTAAACCGCTTTTCGAGAGGATCTTTGATTGCAAAACTGCACAAAACTACTCCACTCCTTGAAAACTTGTGCATCGAGTGCATCCGTCAAATACTACACACACACTCACCGATTTGAAGATCTATCATCAAATGTTGGATACACATACACTACTACTACTACTACAACATTTTTATCTTCCTTTTTGTTATCTTAGATGAAAATTTGTTAATCGATTGAACGATGAATTCATTTGATGATAGGGGGAAAGAAAACAGAAAACGATTATCATTTTTCTCAGGATAAAAATGTTTTCTCAATCTCGTTGTTTTAATCGGGATTTTATTATTATATTTGAATTATCTTTCAAGTTTGTTTCTCTTTATCAATTTATTTTCTATCCCCTACACGCAATTCTAAATTTCTTTTTTGTTTTAATTTAAAAATAAAAATTATAAGGTAAATAATGAAACGCGTGAATTTCATTTATAATAGTAGTTATTTTTTGTTTGTTTTTTAATGAAGATATACGACGAGAAAGTTCTATTCGTTTGTTATACGATTTCTATTTGTGTACCTCGAATTGAGAAATTGTCGGTTTATTTAATTCTTCTATCAACTGATCGAGTATTTTTCCCCTGTTTTGTTTCTATTTATGAATAAAAAAAAGAAACAAGGTAAATCTATAAACCGTGTATTTTAATTTGTCAAATTATATTATTCCTTTATTTCTCCTTTTTATCGATCCATTTATATTCAACAATTACAAATCCATAAAAATTCATTTTATCCTTTTAAAGAGCATCGTTAAAACAAATATACGAAAATGAAATGAGATCATTTAGAAGAGTTGCATTTTCATTAATTCACGTTGATTCGACAATTCGTTGATTAATAATTAATAAATAAAGTTACATTTTTCAAAAAAATTATTCATTTGATTATCCAAAAACCTTAAATATCCATCACTAACTAACATAAGAGTGAAACTTTCCTCGTATATAATTAAAAAAAAAAAGTAAAAAATAAGATAAAATGAATTATCTTTTACTCAATTATTATAATTTTATAATATTAAAGTATAGAAATAATAAAATATCATCAGTTTATTCATTTATATGTCGAAAAAAAACAAACTTTGATAAATACTACACTCTGTAATTAATTTTGTTGTAATATTTAATGAAACTTGAAATCAGCTGGGCGCCGTATAGGCGCCGCTCGAGTTGACGCTTGGAATCAGCTGGGCGCCTGATCGGCGCCGCTCGAGTGCAGAGGGTTAATTCACGTGAATAATATAATATCAATTAAAAAACCATGAATATGAAATGAAACAAATTGTTTGACGAATGGTTGTTGTTACACAGGGATTGTTGTTGATCTATAGAAATTCTTCGAGAAATCGGAATTCACAAAGAGTTGCCAGACGATCGGATTAAACCTCCTTCCTTATTCGCTTTCAAGACTTCCTTCACGGACTTTCGTGGGATCTCCGAAAAGGCTTAGGATCTTTTCGACATGGCATGGGGATCAACGTCGCTCGATTTCACGTTTCTCTCTTTCTCTCTCTCTCTTCCCATTCTCTCTCTCTTTCTTTCTTTTTGGAGAAAGCGCATTGAGGAGGCCCTTGTGCGACCTGAAAATCGCTTTTCTCGACAAGTGTCTTGCTGTAGAAACGCAAGAGTATCTCTATACGTGTATCTCTCTCTCTCTTTCTTTCTGTCTCTCTCTCTTTCCCTCTTTTTCTTTCCTCTTTGGGGTACGTTAACCCACTACCACCCATCTACTTCTCGCGTACGTGACGTTCGAGATTGAACGCGGCTCGAGAGGACGACTGTCGCATTGTTTCCGAGCTAATGGAGATTCCCTTCTTTTTTTTTCCTTCCCTCCTCCTCCTCCTCCTTCTCCTCCTCTCGTAGTTTTTTATCGCTTCGATAGATCTTCGAACACCTTTCGAAGTTTCGATTAGCTTGAAGTATGGATTAGTATTACACCAAATCATATGCGAATTTCTTCACCGATGCGTTTTAAAAGAAATAAAAATTTATTCAAATTGAATAATATGTGGGATTCTTTTCTAATTATATATATAATATTAATATTAATATTATTTATTATTAATATAATAAATATATTTTATAATATATTATACATAAAATTATTTTATATTGTATTTATATAAATTATTTAAGTATCAATTATTTAATTATAAATTTTATATAAATTATTTTATAATATATTTATATAAATTATTTAAATATAAATTATTTAATTATAAATTTTATATAAATTATTTTTTAATATATTATATATAAAATTATTTTATAAAATATTTATATAAATTATTTAAATATAAATTATTTAATTATGAATTTTATATAAATTATTTAAATATAAATTATTTAATTATAAATTTTATATAAATTATTTTATAATATATAATATATAAAATCTATATTATATGTATAAAATAAATATTCTATTATTATTATATGTTATTTATGTTTATTATAATATATTTATTTAATATTTCTTTGGTAAAGAAAAATAAAACATCATCTCACTCATTTTCTTTTTGCAAAACAAAAATCATTCGTTTCGACCCATTCGAATTTCTCGCGTTTCGTTAAACATCGAAAACAAATTCGAACGGTCAAATATCTGTATGTGTGTGTGTGTATACGTACATTCTAACACATTCATTAGAAACGAGTGTAACTTACCCTTCTCTCCCTTTTGCCCCAAGCCCTTTCCACCCTTCCTACACTTCCTCTCATTTTTACCACATGGAAAAGCAAACGCGTATTGCATCCAGGTGCTATTGTTTCCTCCCTGGTATCATCGTTGACTGTTATACGCTTCCTATCATCCTCCTCCCTTCATCCCTTTACTGCCCTTATACTCGCACAAGACCCTTTTACCATCTCTCTCTCTCTCTCTCATCATTCAAAACCACCATTCGCCTTGAGCGCTTTCCTAACAATACTTTGCGCTGCTTTCACTTGCGAGCTTGCAATTCGTAGAAAACTTCACCCCTTCTCCTCACCCCTATCCCCCTCCTCCTCCTCCTCCTCCTTCTTTTTCTCTTCTTTCTGTCTCTTTCTTTTTTTTTTTTTTTTATTTATTTTTTGTTTCGTTTACTTTTTCTACCTACTATCTTCAGTTGTATCTGGCTTTTCTATCTCGTTCCCTTCGTTTTTCATAGTCTTTTCAGTTTGAAGATATCGGCGAGAAAAATGTAACGCGATATTTGTCTCTTTTATAATAAATTATGTTGAATATACATACACTCTCTCGGTTCAACTTGTTTGAAAATTACACGTACATTATTCTGAGAAACTTAATACGTGTATGAAAAAAATGAAGAATACGTTTGAAGTAATAACCGAGGTAGATTTATTTGTTTAAAAGAAAAAAATCTTACAATTGGTTAATAATACTATCATTTAACATTTAATTTATTGTATTTCTTTAACATTTTATATTTGAAAAATATTATAATATTTAGTTAACGGAGTAATGCAAAATCATTTGGTTTTGTTTTAACTTTGTGAATATTGTTATTTAATAAATCATAAAAAATCTGTGAAGAAAATAAATGACGTAGTAAATTTTGCTTTTATATTTCGTCAAACACGAATCATCTTTCGGTGTTAGAAAACAATTCAAATTATTCAATTTATTCAATTTATTCAACGTGAAATTTACTAAGGACACTTCGCATGGAAAATGTAAGTACGTGCGCATACAGAAAAAAAAAAAAAATAAAAAGGATATATAAACACTCCACGTATGTGGACGAATTGTTTCTTCATTTATATGCGTACTGTCAAATGAGAGGTACTCTCGTTACTTTCTTTTCTCGTTGAAGGGAATGGTTAATCAAAGGATTCCTTAGGCTGTATAATTTTCCACGAGCAAGTATTTACATTGTTTTTTTTTTAAAAAAAAACCGTACCTTTTATATACATGCACACACGGTGCCACGTATATTTCCATACGTGTAGAATGAATTTTTTGTTTTCTCTCCCTTTTTTTTTCTCGTCTACCTATTCCTTCATTCCGGTATCGTATCCTTTCCCATTGTTCCGTTTACGTAGTCTGGTCGAATCGAAAAATCTTTTGTGTCGTTCATGTTGCCGAGAACGAATCTCATTTCGGTGGGGCAGACGAATTTTGCGGATTCAAAATGTACGAGAGAATTTCTGTAGTTTCGAGTACTACTATTACTACTCCCTTTTAACTCAACCAACCATCTCACCCTTTTCTCTCTTTCTCACTCTCTTTTCCCTTTTTCTCCTCCTCCTCCTCCTCCTCCAGCACCACCTCCTTAGTCGAGCCTCACCAAACCCAACCAACCAACCACCCACCGGTAATTGCGCGAAACTTGTACGGAATCGTAGTAATTATTTCCTGAAATCCATCCACTCTTCTATCTACTCGAAACCGTAGGAGTAATTATAGCAATTAGTACGCACGACTACCTATTACCTACCGTGATAATCGTACGTGGCTCATTCCAAAAACGAACATTTAATTATCAATAAATCTTTTCCAGTTGTACGAATGATTATGTGTTGTTTCTAGAGCATATCTAATTTTAGAGAGAGATAGGAAGAGAAAGAGAAGGAGAGAGAGAGAGAGAAACAATTTTCTAATGATTTTGATCGTCAATGAGAAATTTGGAAAATAATCAAAATTAAATGAATTTGTTTTTATAATATTTCGTATGTTTGTTCTATGTACAGTGAGTATAATCGTGATAATCGTAATAATGTACAGTGATAATCGTACGTGGCTCATTCCAAAAACGAACATTTAATTATCAATAAATCTTTTCCAGTTGTACGAATGATTATGTGTTGTTTCCAGAGCATATCTAATTTTAGAGAGAGATAGGAAGAGAAAGAGAAAGAGAGAGAGAGAGAAACAATTTTCTAATGATTTTGATCGTTAATGAGAAATTTTCAAATAATCAAAATTAAATGAATTGGTTTTTATAATATTTCGTATGTTTGTTCTATGTACAGTGAGTATAATCGTGATAATTGTAATAATGTACAGTGATAATCGTACGTGGCTCATTCCAAAACGAACATTTAATTATCAATAAATCTTTTCCAGTTGTACGAATGATTATGTGTTGTTTCCAGAGCATATCTAATTTTAGAGAGAGATAGGAAGAGAAAGAGAAAAGAAGAGAGAGAGAGAGAGAAACAATTTTCTAATGATTTTGATCGTTAATGAGAAATTTTGAAAATAATCAAAATTAAATGAATTTATTTTTATAATATTTCGTATGTTTGTTCTATGTACAGTGAGTCACTAAAGTATTCGAACACTTTATTCTATCAAATATTTTATTAATTAAATTTCATTATTAAATGAGTTATTAACATTCCAAAAAAATAAATTGTATAATATATTTATTATAATTAATAAAATATAAATGTTGTATCGAGATATAAATAAAAATAAATGTAAATTTGTTTATGTTTATATTGTATATAATATATTTATTATAGTTAATAAAATATAAATGTTGTATCGATATAAATAATAATCGATATAAATGTTCTATAATATACTTATTATAATTACTAAAATAATATTTCATGGTATGTGAAAATATATTAATGATAATAATATTTCATAGTGAGTGTCACTGTATATCTATGCAATTTTTTCTATATATAATAGAATAAAAAAGAAACAGGAATAATTTAAAATAATTTTCATTAACGATTATTCAGTGACGAGTTTAGTGATAAGAAAATTAGATGATATTGCATGTATTGTATTTCTATTTTTTATCTTTTTTATCGACACACCATTTAGTATTGTTACATTAGAGAAAGAGAGAGAGAGAGAGAGAGAGAGAAACAATTTTGTAATGATTTTGATCGTTAATGAGAAATTTTTAAAATAATCAAAATTAAATGACTTTGTGTTTTTATAATATTTCGTATGTTTGTTCTATGTACAGTGAGTCACTAAATATTCGAACTGTTTACTCTATCTAATATTTTATTAATTAAATTTCATTATTAAATGTGTTAATAAGATTCTAAAAAAAATGTTGTATAATATACTTATTATAATTAATAAAATAATATTTCATGGTATGTGAAAATAATTCATAGTGAGTGTCACTATATCTATGCAAAATTTTTTCTATATATAATAGAATAAAAAAGAAACACAGGAATAATTTTAAATAATTTTCATTAACGATTATCCAGTGATGAGTTTAGCGATAAGAAATTAGATGCTATTGCATGTATTGTATTTATTTTTTTTATTTTTTATCGAAACAGTATTTAGTATTGTTACATTAGAGACAAAGAGAGAGAGAAACAATTTTCTAATGATTTTGATCGTTAATGAGAAATTTTCAAATAATCAAAATTAAATGAATTTGTTTTTATAATATTTCGTATGTTTGTTCTATGTACAGTGAGTCACTAAAATATTCGAACACTTTACTCTATCAAATATTTTATTAATTAAATTTCATTATTAAATGAGTTATTAACATTCCAAAAATAAATATTGTATAATATACTTATTATAATTAATAAAATAATATTTCATGGTAAGTGTTCCAATAGTGATTATCACTGTATATCTATGCATATTTTTTCTATAAATAATAAAATAAAAAGAAACACAGGAATAATTTCAAATAATTTTCATTAACGATTATCCAGTGATGAGTTTAGCGATAAGAAAATTAGATGATATTGCATGTATTGTATTTCTATTTTTTTTCTTTTTTATCGAAACACCATTTAGTAATGTTACATTAGAGAGAGAGAGAGAGAGAGAATAGAATATAATACAAGAGGTTTGCTTGTGTTTGATGTAGGTTGTGTAACACGGCACCATTGGCAAACCAATAGCAATGTGTATATACAAGACACAGTTGTATACGATGCGGCTTTCATTCCCTGATCGATCTATCGATCGATCGATTGATCGTTCGTTCGTTCGTTCGTTCGTTCGTTCATTCGAACGATAATTGTCACAGGTGAAGCCTCGAAAGCGATACTTCGAATAGATATACGATGCTTCGAAGCATCGGTAGTAGTAGGGCTTCGTTCTGTTATACGAGTATAACGAAAGTTAGATACGTTGTTGTCATCATCGTCGTTGTCATCGTTATTATTATTATTATTATTATTACTGTCGTGTTGTTTGTTGTTATAACAACAAAATATTGAAAATTGCTATCACATTTATTCGTCTTCCTTCAATGTGTTTTTAAAACTATTTCATTTATTATTTTAGATATATTATCTCATTTTATTTCTTTTCCCATGTTAAAAAGGAAGGAAACTATATTTAATTTAAAAAAATATATTTATGTAAGAGAACGAATAGATTAAAAAAAAATAAAAAGAATGTTATATTATAGAAATTCAGAAATTTCGTATTATTATTTAAATAAAAAGAATACTAAGTAACACGAACGGTCTATGTAATCTAAAACGAATAGATTAAGAAAAAATAAAAAAAAGATAAAAGAATGTTATATTATAGTAATTCAGAAATTTCGTATTATTATTTAAATAAAAAGAATACAAAGTAACACGAAAACGGTCTATGTAATCCAATTTGCATACACATGCACACATACTATATATAAATGAAGTAACATAACCTAAAACATTTTATCGTAGTTGGTCAGAATCATCAAATTTCTACTTCGACTTATGTTTCATTTTCTAATATTCGTTAGACACTGTAAACATGATATCGATGCACTGCATATATTCTATATATTCATGAATTACAATTAACGATAAATGGTTTCCATTTCAATCCAATTGCATACAAATAAATACAAATAATTGTAATCTATCAAACGGTTAGTATATATTTGAATAGTTAAATTTTGCGAGTAAAATACGTTTTAGAAATAATCGTTCAGTTGGTGGAAGCTTTAGAACAATTCGTATCTTTAAAAGGGGGGAGGGGGGGACAAAGACTAAGATTTAAAGGAAAAACAATTAAGCCGGTAATCTTGGTACTTAATCGAGCATCCAACGTTGGTAATTAGCGAGACCCAATTAAAACTTCGTCTTGTAACAGTCGAATGGAATTAGTTTTTCTTTATTTTTCCTTCTTCTTCTTCTTCTTCTTTTTCTTCTTCTTCTTCTTTTTGATATATTTATTTTCTTGATTTATTTATTTATTTACTTTTATTTATATGTTTCTTCTTCTTTGTCTTGTTTCGAAGATAAAAATAGATGCATTTGGTTAAATATCAGATAAGTGGAAAGTTCGAATTTTTCTTTTCTTTTTTTTTATACTTTTCTTTTCTTTCCGTTTTTGAAAAAGTTAAAACCTTTTCCACTCGACTTTATGCGATAGTCCATCGTTCGTTTCAGAGTTTCAACTCTCTTTTCTCCTTTAACTTACCCATACCTTTCGATTTCTTTCTTTCTTTCTTTTCTTTCTTTCTCTTTTATTGTCTTCTCTTTCTATTTTCTTTCGGTTAGTTATACGTCAGCTGAATTTCTCGCAATAGGGAATTCTTCGATGAAATTTCGATACCCCTAGAGAGAGAAAGAGAAAGAGAAAGAAAAAGAGAACAAGACTTTCATGTATTTCCACTCTTTTACTTTTCTATTTAAACTTAAACTACACCTGCGCCCCCCATACTTTCTTCGATACTCCCAAAGACTAAGAAGAAGAAGAAAAAGAAAGAAAATTAGAAAAATTTGTCGTTATTTTTTCAAATGTATTCATACTTTACTTGCAAAATAATCTTCCTTGTTTTTCGATTAAAGTCAACATTTTTTTTTTCCAACGAGGTAAATCGAATTTAAAGAGTCACGTTGAACAAAAAACACTGACATTAGTTACCAGAATTAATTTTTTTCGGGGGAGGGGGGGGGGCGGAGGCATTGTAAAAATAGTTAGTAGAAGGAAGAATGAGAAGAAAGAAAATAAAGAAAGAAAAAGAAGAAAAAAAAACTAAATAAAACGATAGAATAAAGGGACTGAAAGTTTCATGTCCCATAACGGTACTCGTAAAACGACGAAACGAAGTTTCTTACTAAAACGAGAGACACAAGATAAGAGACTTTGATAGAACACTGCTGACTTCTTCTCCGTCAATTCTTCTACTCCAGACAGATGTAAGTATAATTGTGTGAGTATGTAAGTAAGTAAATAAGTACTTACTTACTTACTTATTTACTAGATTGTAAGAACTACTAGTTTAGTTAGTTTCAATTACTTTCTCGCTCGGATACAATGAATAATAAAAAGAAAATAGAAATGGGGCCGGATAGTTGGGGGTGGTGGGTTGAAATTGTTGTGGAAAAAGTCTGGGAGTAGAAGAGTTTGAACCAAAAAAAAAAGAATTTAGCGCAAAATCATGTGAATTAATCACTAAGAGGGAAAAGGGTCAAAACTTTATCCCGTCTCGCAAGACATAAAATATTTTTCTTACACTTCTAAAAGAGTAGTTCTAAGTTCGTTTCCTTTTTTAAGAGGACTTTTTACTAGGATTTTTCTTCCAGTTTCTTGTTTTTTTTTCTTCTCTCTCTCTCTCTTTTAGTTTCAGTTTGTTTCAACGCGTTGACCTTCGCTCTTACAAAGCTACCATGTTCGTTTTAATTCGCGTTCCTCGTTGTAGATCGTAGTGTTTACGTCGTAGACGTACGGCTAGAGCACTCTTCGAATTTACATTTTAACTCGGCACGTTAGTCTGCCACTGTCTTCTCTCTCTTTCACTCTCTTTTACTTTCTTCTTCTTCTTCTTCTTCTTCTTCCTTTATATTCTCTCTTGGATCTTTTCATAGGACACAAGCTCACCTTATTTGCATTAGCATCGTACGACAAGTATCTTGTTCCTTCCGCATTTTCTTCCTGTCTTTCTCCACGGAAATAGGTTTAAAAAATTATCCCATAGTTTCTTCCTTCTTATCTACCCCCGATCCCCCCCCTCCCCTTCCTTCTTCTTTCTTTCCTTTGTACCAAAGTCTTAAGATTGTTATAGAAACGGAAAGAAGAAAACGAAGTATTATTAAACACGGAGCTTTATACAATATAATTAAGAAATATATCTTTCACACTAATAAAGTATTATGTTATTCTAATTAATAATAAATAAAATTAGAGAGAATTTCCCCACCCACTGTGTAACAATAAATTTAATTAAATTATTAATATGATTTTTTTTTTATGTTCTTACATTAACTGTCATACCCTTTATTCATAAAAAGATACTGTGGGATTAAATAGGCATTCGTGAGAAGATTGGATGGTGGGCCCTCGATAGCTCAATGGTTAAAGCGCAGTCTCTGAAATCGGAAAATCCGGGTTCGAGTCCCGGTCCTCCAGTCGGTTCAACGGTCCAATTTTTTCCACGAATTCTACAATATACTCATTCTGTTTTATTTAAAACGCAATCAAAAATTGTCTATGCAACATAACCTTATTTTTAATTAACTGTCATACCTTTTATTCATAAAAAAAATATACTCATTGTATGTTTCATTTAAAATGCAATCAAAAATGTCTATGCAACGTAAACTTATTTTATTATAATTTGAAATACCGTGTAGCAAATAATTAATAACCAGTGATTAAAATTGGAACAGTTGTTAGCAATTTAAGGTTCAACGAGCGATCGTTTAAGGATGTACCGGAATTGAAACGAGCTATGAAACCGTAATATACGATGGTTCCAATTAAGCCAGAACGGGGATATAGCTAATTCAAGTTGCCGATCCGTGTTACATCGGTTACGATGGATACGCAATGCCACCATACCCTTACTCTATCTCTCTATCTCTGTCTGTCTGTCCGTTTGTCTGTTTATCTCACCATCCGTCTATATCTGTATCCTCGATATTCTCATTCATGCGAGTCACCACGTCTCGTAACATTTTGAACGTGGCTTGTATGCGTGCCAATTATGAAGATAATCTTGCTAATTAGATCGATTATGGTTAATCATTTGATATTAGAAACATGAGGGAACATCTTGGATATTTTTCGACATAAGTTTTATCTTTCTTCTATCATTCTGTTTTCTCATTCTTAGACTCTCATCTTCATCTTAAACGTTTTCCTTTATTACCAGTGTAATTTTCATAGAAATGTTTACTTGTGTTTGTATATACGTGTATTATAACAGCTGTGCCGGTAGTAACGATTTCCTCAGCAATGATAACACGAACATTTACATAATTAAGTAATTAAAGTTACATTTAAGAGAAAGAAAGTTTGAATTTTATGAACGCATACGATCGTTTTCCCGTTTTCCAACTCGTATCGAGTTTCTTTACAAATTCAACGTCTGTTGGAAGTAAGTAAATATTCTCATCTCCACTTTTTCTTCTTCTTCTTCTTCTTCTTCTTCTTCCGCCATTAAATTTTTTTCCCGATCGAAATATACAATCAATTAAAATATATTTGATAGTCGAGTAAATTAAAATCGTAAATTGATACGATTTGGAAAAAAAGTACAACGCCAATCAATCATCGTTGGTGGTGGTGTTAGTACGTAACTTCTTACTTACTTAGCTACTACAATTTCATGTAGATTTCCTTGCGATCGGACACGCGAGTTTCTCGCTAATTTCCCACCGTGATAAAGGTTGTGAAAGGTTAACCGATAAGAACGGGATATAGTAATCTTATTCTGTAATTGGGCTTCTAAGAAGCCGAGTTTTAGCAAGAGTGTATCCGAATCTTCACGTATATGAGAATTTCTCCTTACATTTGTATATGTCTGACCATGTATGTGTGTGAGTGTGAGTGTAAGAGAGAGAGAGAGAGAGAGAGAGAGATCACTTCGATGTTATATTCCCCAGAATAATACCAGAAGGAATTCATTTTCTAGAACATGTCGATCCTCCCATCCTTCTTCTTCATCTTCCGTTTCCTTAATTCCTTCGTTCCTTTCTCCAAGCTGAACTCGCAAATATCTTTCCCAACGATTTTACATCTCCCCTCCCTCCCTCCTTCCCCCCTCCCCCATTCCTTTCTACCCTTCTCGTCCTCTTATATCCATACCTCGAGTAAATATTTCTTCCATATTTCTCGTGGATGCTTTTAATTCGGATATTCCTTGAATGTACACCTGAAGAAAGAAATAAAGAAATAGAAATAAAAATAAAAATACATAGAAAGAGAGAGAGAGAGAGAAATAGAAATACCGGAAGGATGCTTCGTGTTTCGTATCGCTCTCCAAAATCGCGTCGACATTGTTATTTCTATAATGCGAAAGCTTTCTCTTCTTCTCTCCCTGTATATATATATATATAGAAAGTTTCGCGAGTAAAAGCGAAATAAATAAAGAAATGAAAGAAGGAAATAAAAAAAGATAAATAGAGGAAAGAGAAGAGAAGAGAAGAGGTGGGGGTGGGGGGATTTTGGTAGAGTATAAAACGAGTAAAAGGGAAGAATAAAGTTAGGGAAAATATTTTCTAAAATTCTCAACGTGTTTTTTAAGAAGAATTTGCTTGCTTTTCTCTTTGCGCATAACCACGAATCATTCCAATTTATTAGAGTAAATGTGATATCCGATGATAGTCCATGACGATGTCATTGCTTTTCTCTCTCTCTCTCTCTCTTTTTTTCTCTTTCTTTCTCTTTCATTTTAGCTAAGAAACGATCAACGTTTCGTACCGCGTAGAAACCTCATAACACCTTTCGCGAAACATCGTTATCGTAGCGTACGATGACATTGGAAATGCGATTAAACCTCGCTCGTGGTGACAGCGAAGAGGAGACAAAATTCTCATCGGGTTATCTCGGAAAAATTCTCTACGTGTATATGTGTAAGTGTACGTGTATACATATGCGTGTGTGTTTTGTAGTGTATGAATGTCGTTGGAATGGTTTCGTTCTGCCGTTACCACGAATCGAACGAGTATGTTGAATATAAGCTATGTGAACGTAGATAGAAATAGACTAAGAGAAAGAGAGAGAGAGAGTGTGTGTGTGTGAGAGAGAGAGAGAGAAACTGGGCTCAAATCGTGAATCGTTGCTCGCGAATTCAATTTATCGCGAGTCACAGTGGTATTCAAAGTGAAATCCTACTGCTATTGGTCTACTACTACTACTACTACTACTATCATAACTACTAACACTAGTTTAACTTCTTGCTTGTGTGCTTGTTACTGCGTACTATGACTGCGGTGAGCCCTGCAGTGCTGCAATGATTAATATGATTTTCGCGAAGAGTCAGAGATGGCATATCAACTGACAGTATTCTGGTTTCTCTTTTCCTCTCTCTCTCTCTCTCTATTTCTCTCTATTTCTCTCTCGCTTTTAGTTCATGTGCTTTAGTTCACACACACATATATATATATATATATATGTGTGTGTGTGTGTGTGTATGTGTACATCAAGTTCATGCATATGTAAAAACACGCACATGCATTTCTATGTATGAGAAAAGCGCATTCGCGTTTCGGACAAGCACATTAAGATTTCTACGACGTAACCGAGGCTTAAGAAGTAGTACCCCAACCAACGAGAGGTTAAAGCACTCTCTCGGGTTTTGAGTATTTTTGACGATGCTAATTTCATTAGGGAAGACTCGTCTTCTATTTGTTTTTTTTTCTTCTTTTTTTTTATTTACAAATCTGATATATATGTCTTTTTTTTTGAAGTTATACTTCTTTTGGCGCGTTGGGGAAAATGTAATGGGGAGTGATTTTGTTCCGAGCGTCTGGAAAAACGACACCATGAAGTTTGTCGGTATTTACGACGCGCGGCAATGTGATTTCAAGTATACGGCATGAAGTTGTCTTCTCTTCTTCTTCCCCCTCTTTTTTCTCAAGCGGGTCACCCATCCAAGTACTAATCGTACGCAGCGCTGCTTTACTTAAATGATCGAGCGAGAACTAATGCTGTAACCGCGCCATGACTGTTGACGCGTGAAATAATTCGATATATCTCTCTTATATTTAGTGTGGATTGATATCTATATTTTGATATTTTCTTTTTCTTTTTTTTATTCTTTCTTATATATGAGCCGTTTATTTTGAAAGTGGCCTAACTCCATTTTTCATTTTCTTCCGGTTACCCACGGTAACATGTACAGCTTCAAATTATCTATCAATAAAGCATTTAAGATTTTTTATATTCCGAGTAAATACGGTAATTCTGGACACATAAGTTTTCAGAGCTAGTTGAATCACTGAACCGTTTATTTTGAAAGTGGCCTAACTCCATTAGGAGTAGAGATTTTGGTGTGGTAGAAATGGCATTAAAAAAATAATTTACTGTTTGTCCCCCGAGAGTATTACAATATTATCAAAAAGTGTCGGAAAGGTAATAACTTTATTGCACATGAAATGAGACAAGAAGATTTTGTATCAACAATATTATTAGAAGACGCAATTTTTAAAAGGGTAAAGAATTCTAACGGAGAACCAATAAACTGGTTAAAAATATGTTGGATGCGTTTTGTCAAAAATGAATAAGATTTTCTATAAGACATCAATGAATGAGAACGAACATTTTAAAGTCCTCAATTTAATACCACGTCGGGGTAGACCAAGTAAGTTCGAAAATATTGTATTGACACCACTGTATAAAAATATAAACAAATTACAACCGCAAAATTCAAGGACATAATTGACTTATTACGATATATACCACCGGAACATCATGATTTCTTTAAATCCCTTTCACATACACAAAATGTAGATGAGTAGAAAATTGTTTTGTAATTTATGTTTGTAAAAAATATTTTGAATCGCATAATTTATGTTTTCAAAGTGTTATAAAGATATGTAAAATAAAATAAGTATTGTTTTTTCGCAATTTGAAGCATCTTAAATTATGTTGAGAATGGACTTCGGTTCCTTTAAATTTTATAACGAATCTGGTTGTTAATTTTGAAAGTGGCCTAACTCCATTCTTGGTAAGAAAACGCATATTATTCACTTAATAATTGCCATTATTTTAATGGGAACTGTAAATTGAACACCTTTAGATACACTTAAGCAACATAACTCATTGTTATTCTTTACGTAAATTTTGAATTGCATTGAAACGCAAACCTTTAAATATCTCAATTTAAGGTTATATGGAGTTAGGCCACTTTCAAAATAAACGGCTCATATATATAATAATAATTATTTTTCTTTTTAAGTAATTTTTTTTCTTTAATGTTTTTTTTTTAAGTTATTTTTGAGGTTATTGAGGTTATATTCGTTTTGGTACGGCAAAGAAGTATAACTTCTTACGTGCGTACATAAGTACACATACCAGTTTTATTTATCTTTTTCTTTCTTTCGGAGTTGAATTTTGTCAAGAAAAAGTAAAAAAAAAAGAAAGGAAAGAAGAGAACGGGTTTTACTGAAATATCGATTATCGATTTTTAATTTGTTTTTAATTTTTGTTATTTTCCTACAGACGAGTTAGGATAACTTTAAAGAATATAATCAAATGTAAGAGTGAGAGAGAGTGAGAGAGAGAATGGAAAAATGCGAAAGAAACGATGTAATTTGCGTCGCGCTGCCTTTTAACGGAATCAGCGGAAAAGGTGCTTGAGAATGCACTTTTCAAGGAAAATTTACGGTGTGAGTGCCCTTTCACAGGTATTTTGCGAAAGAAGGTAAAGGTACTCCCGGGGATGCTTCCAACATTCGATCGACGCACAAGTTTCCAGTCGGTGTTACGTGTTTATATCGAGCATCGTTATTTTATTGACAAAAATAAATATAAAGAAAACTTCTTTTTGAAAATATCGTTAAAATTCTTTATTAATTTGATTTTAAAATACAACACAACCAATATTCAATGATCAACATGATCAACAATGTACTTCCATTTTAATCAAAAATTTATTTATAAAATAATTTTATAATCGTTACTATTATTTTTTTTATTTAATTTCTCGTTAAAAATTCTTTATGATTTATAATTAACAAATTTATATTATATTTTAAAAAATTCTTTTTAAAATTTATATTATTTATATTATATTTATTTCCATATATAAATAAATGCATAATTATTTTGTTGTATATATATGAAACAAAAAATTGATTTATTTACTAATGAAAAAATGAACGTTTTTTCCTCATTCTTATATATTTTCCAACGAATTACAACGAATCTCTATTCGGTTATCAATCGTCGAGTTATCTCGTGAACGTAAGTGTAAAAATTGTTTCACTTTGACGTGTGCGTAGGGTGGAGTGGGGGGTAGGGGTTGGGAGGGAGGTTTTTTGAAAAAGCGTCGGTAGATAGGTTCGACAAAGTACCTTTACGTTCGTTCCTCACGTACCGCCATTTCTCGAAGGTGAATTCTCGGCACGTGAGAAACGACGGAGTGGCTTATTTTTACACCGGTGGACCTACGTGTGGCTGACCTGCCGCTGAGTCGTACTACTTTACTCGAAGAGAAGTGCCTTGGGCCTCTCGCCGTTCTCCTATAAAGAGAAAAAGAAAGAGGGAAACACAGAGAGAGAGAGAGAGAGAGTAAAAGAGAGAAAAAAAAAGAGATAGAGAGGTTGTGGAAATAGTAGGTACGTCTACCGTACAGAGCTAGTACATTTCTTTTTCGATAATAAAAGCGAATGGACGTTGGAGTTCCGACCTCTTTGCGTCATCGTTGAACATGTTACTAGCCCTGCGGGTAGTAGACTCTTCTAACGAAAAAAAAATAAAAAAGAAAAGGTCGGAGAAAAAGAAGCAGCTCTTCGTTCCTTTTAAAAACCTCACGTCTGAAGTTTTTACCCCTAGTGGTTTTCACTTTTTTTTTTTTTTAAATTATTTTAGACTTTTCTTCAACGCAGATACGAATTGGTAGTTTTATTCTTGTGTGTATATATATTTTATCGATACAAGTTTTGTGTATATAGGCTTATTTTTTTTTATATAGAAATATATATCATATTTTCCTCACACACACTCTATGGTTAATTAATTTAAATTAAATGGTTTTTACAAATTATTTTAGACTTTTCCTCAACGCAGGTACGAATTGGTAGTTTTATTCTTGTGTATATATATATTTTATCGATACAAGTTTTGTGTAGGCTTATTTTTTTTATATACAAATATATATATCATATTTTTATTCTCAAATACTCTGTGGTTAAATTAAATTAAATTAAATTATTTATTAACGTTGGTAGAAAAAATTTTACGTTGTTTTTACTTTCTTTTTTCTTTTTTCTTTTTTTAAATTATTTTAGATATTTCTTCAACGCTAGTACGAATTGGTAGTTTTATTTTTGTGTATATATATTGAATAATAAAATTGAATAATATAAATATAAAATATAATTGAATAATACAAATATAAAATATAATTGAATAATAAAATTGAATACTAAAATTGAATAATATAAATATAAAATATAATTGAATAATAAAATTGAATAATAAAATTGAATAATAAAATTGAATAATATAAACATAAAATATAATTGAATAATATAAAATATATAAAATATATAAAATATAATTGAATAATATAAAATATATAAAATATGAATAATATAAATATATAAATATAATTGAATATAAAATATATAAATATAATTGAATAATAAATTGAATAATAAAATTGAAATGAGAGATTTGAAGAAAAAAATCAGCACAGAAAATAATGTTTTAATCGTTAATAGAATCAAGTGGGGATAACATAAATGTTTTTATACAATAATTAAACAGATTGAATTTTTTCTTACGATTAAAATGTATTTTATGACATTTAGAAAAGTTGAGAGAAAGAGATAAGAAAAAATAAATAAAAAGACGGAAATGCGTAATGCAAGAACAGAAACGAAATGGATAAGGTGGGGGATATTTTATCGGCTTTCGGAAACGGAAAGAGAAACTTGGTGGTTGAAACGTGCTCAGTAAAGGTTTTCCTACGATATATATACTGTGTGGTTGTCCATTATTGGATTGGTTGAACCGTGCATTCAATTCGAGTTTAAATGTCGTCTTTCTAAGATATCGCGAGACTTAACCACAACCTTGTTTTTTCTTTTTTTTTTCTTCTTCTCTCTCTTTCTCGCGAGTAAATGTTTCTACGTTTGAAACGATCTCATATTTTTGTTGTTGTTGTTGTTCAAAGTACAGAGCTTTAAAAGAAAATACTCTGCAGTACACTGAAGAGTACGAGAGGGAGTTTAAAAAAATATTTCCCCGTGGCCGTGCGTTTAAACTATAATATAAGACATTTAGTCAACATTTGTCGTAAAATGAAAAGGGAGAAAGAACAAAAAACAAAAAAGAAAAATAAAACGACACACGCATACAAACGCCGCACGCATACAAACGCCGCACGTGCGTCAAAATTGTAAGCGTTCCTATCGAAATAAACAAAACAAAAAATTTACACCGTACAAGACGCACATTTTTTTCCCCATATTCAAAGCGTACAAATTTTCTTTTATTCAACGTTAATTTTTATTTTTGATTTATTTTCTTGTTTTTTTTTTCTTTCTTTCTTTCTTTCTCCTTGTATTTTCATTCGGTTCAACGATCGCGTAATAATCGTAGAAATTCTCTCTATCTTTTTTTTCTTGCTCCATTCAAAATAAATCCCGAAATAAATAATCCTTCATTTTTAATAGCTTTTATATAATACCAAAAAAAAAAAGAAAATAAAATAAAAAGATGATGATGATGAATCGTCAGTCACGGTCGAATTATTTCGACGAAATAAACCGAAGTTAAATAAAACAATACGAATGGAAAAGAAAAATCGGAACGTAGGGGTTGGAGCCTGGGTAGGGGGTGATGGTTGGGGGTTTTAGGGTTTTTGATGCGGGTTCCGTGGCAAAATGTATAAAAATGTTTTCGACAAAAAAATAGTCGAATATCGTCTAATTTTCTTTATTTTCCTTTCACGTCGTTAGATTAACAGGAACAATATAGGGGCGGTATTTTTATTTTTAAATACAACAACAACAATAACAACAACAATAACAACAACAATAACAACAAAGTAGATCTTGAATATTGCTAGGAAAATTTGCAATTGATGCAAAGGTACGTTTCGCAGTATTCTCTCTCTCTCTCTTTTTCGTGGGTTCGCGCGTGTTCACCCATCTGTCCATCTGTCCGTCCATCAGTCCATCCATCTGTCCGTCCATCTGTCCGGTTGTTCGTTTCGTCCATCCGTCGAGTTCACAAAGCACACTAAACGTTTCTGCCTATGACGCGATCTCTCTCTCTCTCTCTCTCTCTCTCTCTCTCTCTCGACGTTCGAATTGCGTGGGTGGAAACGCTAACGTAAACACGAAATCCAGTACATGCATTTCGCACAGCAAAGCATTGCATTGCATCTATCTCTCTCTCTCTCTCTCTCTCTCTCACTCTCTCTCTTTCTATCTCTCTTAGTTATACCTATATAGAAGGGAAGATGCACTCGAGTGCACTATAAAGGATTCTCATTCAAAATATCGTCTGCTAAAGCAATACATTCTGTATCCTACTAATAAGCAGCATACCTTGTAAAGGTAGTCAGCTGTTGGTATCAGTATAAGCAGAAATGAGCCTTCTGATTCGTCCAACGTCCCAAGGAAATTCGCTTTGACGTATGTTTCTCTCTCTCTCTCTCACTCTCTCTCACTCTCTCACTCTCTCTTTGTGGTGTTACAACTCACTGAATATTCCTATGGTGGTAGTGCATTCTAAGTTCGAGATTTCGATATATTTCCTACATTGCTTTTCCTTCTCTCTCTCTCTCTCTCTCTCTCTTTCTCTCTCTCTCTCTCTTTCTCTCTCTCTCTTTCTGTCTGTCTGTCTCTCTCTCTCTCTCTTTCTGTCTGTCTGTCTCTCTCTCTCTCTTTCTCTCTCTCTCTCTTTCTGTCTGTCTGTCTGTCTCTCTCTCTCTCTTTCTGTCTCTCTCTCTCTCTTTCTGTCTCTCTCTCTTTCTGTCTGTCTGTCTCTCTCTCTCTCTTTCTCTCTCTCTCTTTCTCTCTCTCGTTTTCGTTTTTGTTTTTCTTCTCTCTCTTTCTATTCCCTCTTATTTTGTTTTCTCATCGTAGACGTTGTGTTTCCCTTTTAGTAATTTGATTTCCGTCAGATTCTCGAATTGGTGTAACTTTAATAAAGCGTTTCGTATTCCGAAACCATCCTTAGGAAAAAGCTACAGGGACTTTCTTAGTCTCCTTCGAAAAGTACGTTCATTATTCGTAGGAATGGAAAAAGGGTTTACGGGAAAGGGTTTATTGGATCGGAGGAGGAGTAGTAGTACTAAGGACAACTTGGTTACCTTGCGAAAATTGGATAGTATTTCTGGTTGAAAGTGTCTCCACAAGTGTCTACCTTTACCATTCTATTCTATTTTCTTATTTCCTTTTTGTCTTTTTTATTTTATTTTATTTTATTTTCTTTTTTTTTTTTTTTTTTTAATTATATCGAGACAAAGTTTTGACAAGAAAAAATTTCGAAAGGATTAAATAATTTGTTATGGCAATCATTTGATTTTTACGTTTAATCAGATATTTACAGGTGTTAAGATAAGAGTTGGTTTTACCCCATTCGAAATTTGAATACTCGTTTTGCCATATGTTAATTGGAAATTAATATGATTTCAATTTTGTGTCATAGGTTTGAATATAATTGACACTTAATTGGAACGATTGATACGAAACAAATGCGAAGAAATAATGGTGAATAGATGAAGATTGAAAAAAGTAAATAGTTCGTTCAGTTTGGTTCATTCATTTTTTTACTTTGTTCACTTTTATGGGGAAAAAAAAGATTAAAAAGAAATCTAGTTTATTATATCGGATAGAATGAATATGTAAAATATAGCATGCGGTTGTTGTTTTAATGAATTTTCCATGGGGTATTTGAATAATTGAATGCAATATCTCGTACTTTGTGTCAAACGATTATCGAAGTTAACGAACACGTTCAATTTTACAACCGGAAAAGAGAGAGAGAGAGAGATAGTGAATGAATTTGGGGATGAGTATTACGAGCTTTCGAGCAGTAAAAGCTTTGGAGTAAAAGAGAGATAAAGAGAAAGCGCAGTGGTCTTCAAACTGTGTTCCACGAAACTGTGAGGGGGGGGGTTCTAACTTTAGGGTTTTCTAACTTTTAGGATAAACTTTCCAAGGATTACACGAATCGTTGTTTAAATTTTATTACGTTATATTAATATCGTTTGTCGTGTGAATTTTTAATATTTTTGTTGTTTTATTAAATTATTTTAATAATAATATAAATTGTAATAATAATATAATTTATAAATATAATATAATTTATTATATATATATTATAATTATAAAAATATAATAATATAATAATATTAATAATAAATATATTATATAATAATAATATAATATATAATTATAATATAATTTAAACAAAAAAAATAATATAATATAATAATAATATAAAAATAATAAATAAAAAAATATTATATTAATATTATATTATATAATATTTATATAATATAAATTGAATTCAATTTTATAAATTGGATGAAAATTGAAAAAATTTGAAGTCCACTGTAATAAAAAATGTATGTACTTATATTGTTTTAAGTGTAAACAATTTAATTCTTATTGACGTCTGAATGTATCGAGCAACGTTGTACGCTTTATTACCTGTATTACCTCATATCGAATGCAAATGTTTGCTTCAACATTTGTAGCGTAGGAATATTAAATAAGCTTCGGTTCGTACGCGTATCGTCATAATGAAAAATATATTCTGTAAATAACAAGCATTCAAGTGAATTAACTTTCCGAGTTTGTTATACGCAACCAATTCGAAATTACGCAGGAATCTGTTCCTGTTTTTATCTAACTTTAAATATTATCATTTAATCTTATCTTTTCATTTTATTAATATCATCTAATCTTATCTTTTAATTATTTTATTTTCATTTATTAACTGGTCCTTTTCTTTTGTTTGTTTGTTTTTTTTTTTTAATTCGCCATTGCAATCGTGAAATTCGCAAAGTGTTCTCGTCGTCTTTAAAGAATAACGAGGGGGAAAAAATCAATCTTTCCCTTGGATTATTCGGAAAAATTGGAATAGGAAAGTTTTGTGACATTATTTCCCCTATCCCTTTTCCTGGCTTAGAGCCAACGTGCATAATCGTAAAAATGGAGAAAGGTAGAATGAAAAAGAGAAAGAACATGGGGAATTCGATCAGGTGTCGCTAAAGTTAATCCATATAACGTTGGCACGTGCGAGTTTGCTGAATCTTCTTCTTCTTATTCTCTTTCTTCTACCTCTTCCTTTTCTTTTTTTTCTTCCGTAATACTTCTTTTCTGCACGTAGGACGATGTAAATATACATAGTTTCTAAGAATCACCTGGTGAACACGTTAAAGAAATAAAAAAAAAGAAAAAAAACTGGTGTGTGTACTTATGTACGCACGTAAGAAGTTATACTTCTTTGACATACCAAAACGAACATAACCTCAATAACCTCAAAAATAACTTCAAAAAAAAAAACTTCAAAGAAAAAAAATAATTATTATTATATATGAGCCGTTTATTTTGAAAGTGGCCTAACTCCATATAACCTTAAATTGAGACATTTAAAGGTTTGCGTTTCAATGCAATTAAAAATATACGTAAAGAATAACAATGAGTAATGTTGCTTAAGTGTATCTAAAGGTGTTCAATTTACAGTTCCTATTAAAATAATGGCAATTATTAATTGAATAATATGCGTTTTCTTACCAAGAATGGAGTTAGGCCACTTTCAAAATTAACAACCAGATTCGTTATAAAATTTGAAGGAACCGAAGTCCATTCAACATAATTTAAGATGCTTCAAATTGCGAAAAAACAATACTTATTTTATTTTACATATCTTTATAACACTTTAAAAACATAAATTATGCGATTCAAAATATTTTGTACAAACATAAATTACAAAACAATTTTCTACTCATCTACATTTTGTGTATGTGAAAGGGATTTAAAGAAATCATGATGTTCCGGTGGTATATATCGTAATAAGTCAATTATGTCCTTGAATTTTGCGGTTGTAATTTGTCTTATATTTTTATACAGTGGTGTCAATACAATATTTTCGAACTTTCTTGGTCTACCCCGACGTGGTATTAAATTCAGGACTTTCAAATTTTCGTTCTCATTCATTGATGTCTTATAGAAAATCTTATTCATTTTTGACAAAACATCCAACATATTTTTAACCAGTTTATTGGTTCTCCGTTAGAATTCTTGACCCTTTTAAAAATTGCGTCTTCTAATAATTTTGTTCATACAAAATCTTCTTGTCTCATTTCATGTACAATAAAGTTATTACCTTTCCGACACTTTTTGATAATATTGTAATACTCTCGAGGGACAAACAGTAAATTATTTTTTTTAATGCCATTTCTACCACACCAAAATCTCTACTCCTAATGGAGTTAGACCACTTTCAAAATAAACGGTTCAGTGATTCAACTAACTCTGAAAACTTATGTGTCCAGAATTATCGTATTTACTCGGAATATAAAAAATCTTAAATGGTTTATTGATAGATAATTTGAAGCTGTACATGTTACCGTGGGTAACCGGAAGAAAATGAAAAATGGAGTTAGGCCACTTTCAAAATAAACGGCTCATATATAAGAAAGAATAAAAAAAAGAAAAAGAAAATATCAAAATATAGATATCAGTCCACACTAAATATAAGAGAGATATATCGAATTACTTGACGCGTCAACAGCCATGGCGCGGTTACAGCATTAGTTCTCGCTCGATCATTTAAGTAAAGCAGCGCTGAGTACGATTAGTACTTGGATGGGTGACCCGCTTGAGAAAAAAGGGGGGGAAGAAGAAGAGAAGACAACTTCATGCCGTATACTTGAAATCGCTTTGCCACGCGTCGTAAATACCGACAAACTTCATGGTGTCTCGTTTTTCCAGACGCTCGGAACAAAATCCACTCTCCATTACATTTTCCCTAACGCGCCAAAAGAAGTATAACTTCGAAAAAAAAAACAAGAAAGAAAGAAGGAAAGAGTTATGAAGGTTGGAAACGAGTTTGGTCGTTTGTAGGCGGAAAGACGAAACCCGATTTTATGGGATCGTATTCGAATCCTCGACAAAAGCCACGAGTACGAGTTACCTTCGAAGCTTTACGTCCGGTCAACCTCGACACCATTCACGACGTGATCTTCATCCTTTTCTTCCACGACTTATTCCCTTCTCTCTCTCTCTCTCTCTTTCTCTCTCTCTTCTTATTCTTATTCTTCGTACTGTTCGTTCGTACTCATCGTGATTGTCGGATCGTGTACGTGTCTCTTTCTTTCTCTCTCTCTCTCTCACACACTTAAGTGAAAGAGGAAACATCTATCTTACCTTTTTCCTCTCGTTTTATCTCGGAGACGAAAAGGAAACTCTGTAAACCACGATTGTGAAAGAGAGAGAGAGAGAGAGAGGAAAACGGAAGTGAGCTTTTCCTTTTATGATAAAAACGAACGACGTCGCTTGTTCTACATCTACTTTTATTTTTATTGCAATCGTTATTTTCGTTTAACATACATACGAAAGTTTAGAGTACACTCAACGTAAAGATATGAGATTGGTTGAGCTTATTGCTGCTTTTTTCTTTCTTCTTCTTCTTTTTTTTTTTTCGTGAAAAATTGATGCTTCGAAAATTTATATAGATCCATTTCGATTATTTAGATCTCGTTTTATGTCAAACGTAATCGAATTGTATGATATTTTTTTGAATAATTAATGTAATATAATATATCGGATTGTATTTTATCGTTAAAAGGAAGGTTAAATATTGGTTAAATATTAATGTTGAATCGTATTTACCGGCCGGATAGAAAATTTTATCGATCATCACATAAAAAAATGAATACAAAAATTGCACGTGTAGCATTAAATGTAATAAGTATAATAATTTATGCAAAAATCAATTTTGCTCCCCTAGATGCGGATTAATATCAATTATACTTTCAAGTTAACCGATACTTTGATTGAAATATTTCAAATTTTTTAATTTCAAATGGAATGGATATTGAAATAAAAAATCGATTGATTTAAAATATACAAATAATACACACAATTTTACATTTCGTTTGACATTTTTCGATTTGATCATTAACTTTAATAATGAATTAACGAAATCCGATATTATAATAATTATGATCTTTATTAAATAATTATTTATAAAATAATTTTATTATTATTAATATAATAAAATATAAAATATAAAATTTAAAATAAATAAAATATATATATAAAATTTATAAAATAATTTTATTATTATTAAATAATTATTATAATAACTATTGATTAAAATCAATAGTTATTTAAATTATTTAAATGTCAATGGAAAGAAAAAAATAAATATCAAATATATTCGTGACTTACGATTGGAATAATTTCACGAGATTTTAGAATATTTTGTTGAGAGAATTATATCGAAAAAAAAAGAAAAGGAAACAAAAAAGAAATTGAAGGATTTTAATTCGAGTTGAGGTGTGGTTCGAGGGTGTAACGCGATCACCAACACCGATAGAACGTGGTTAATAACTTTATAGAATCGAGCATAAGCTACGTTACAACTTATCGCGTTTTGCATATCGAGCTAGCTAGGTGTGCCGTTTACGTGTTGACACGAACGAGGGAAATAAAAGTGCTATTTTTCTCTCTCTCTCACTCTCTTTCATTTTCTCTTTCCATCTTTCCTTGTTTTTTCTTCCTCAACTTACAAACGCGTAGTTTTAAGCTCGTTTTCTGCGAAATCGTAAATTACGAGAAGAGAAGAGAAGAACGTTGGACGATTTTCGAACGTCTCACTAGCAATCGGTTTATACACGTATTCGTGAATTCAAAAACAAAGAAAAAGAAAAGTAACAGATTAAATCGATTCTTTGCTCGTTTAACAGTAAAACCTCGAATTAAGAGAAAATATATGGTTTCGAGAGAGAGAAAGAGAGAAAGAGTTAGCTTTAAAAAAAAAAAAAAGTTCGAGATAGACTTTAATGTACACCCGTTGTTCGATTAACGTGGATTATTCTTTTTTTTCATTTTTCTTTTTCTTTTCCATTCGATTCTACACAAAAAAAATATACATTTTGTACAAAATGTACAAATGTGTGTTACACAAAACTGTTGGTAGGTCTTCTTACAAAAAAAAAAATAACAAAATATAAATGAGCCGTTTATTTTGAAAGTGGCCTAACTCCATATAACCTTAAATTGAGATATTTAAAGGTTTGCGTTTCAATGCAATTAAAAATATACGTAAAGAATAACAATGATTTATGTTGCTTAAGTGTATCTAGAGGTGTTCAATTTACAGTTCCTATTAAAATAATGGCAATTATTAAGTGAATAATATGCGTTTTCTTACCAAGAATGGAGTTGGGCCACTTTCAAAATTAACAACCAGATTCGTTATAAAATTTGAAGGAACCGAAGTCCATTCAACATAATTTAAGATGCTTCAAATTGCGAAAAAACAATACTTATTTTATTTTACATATCTTTATAACACTTTAAAAACATAAATTATGCGATTCAAAATATTTTGTACAAACATAAATTTCAAAACAATTTTCTACTCATCTACATTTTGTGTATGTGAAAGGGATTTAAAGAAATCATGATGTTCCGTTGGTATATATCGTAATAAGTCAATTATGTCCTTGAATTTTGCGGTTGTAATTTGTCTTATATTTTTATACAGTGGTGTCAATACAATATTTTCGAACTTTCTTGGTCTACCCCGACGTGGTATTAAATTCAGGACTTTCAAATTTTCGTTCTCATTCATTGATGTCTTACAGAAAATCTTATTCATTTTTGACAAAACGCATCCAACATATTTTTAACCAGTTTATTGGTTCTCCGTTAGAATTCTTTACCCTTTTAAAAATTGCGTCTTCTAATAATTTTGTTCATACAAAATCTTCTTGTCTCATTTCATGTACAATAAAGTTATTACCTTTCCGATACTTTTTGATAATATTGTAATACTCTCGGGGGACAAACAGTAAATTATTTTTTTTTAATGCCATTTCTACCACACCAAAATCTCTACTCCTAATGGAGTTAGGCCACTTTCAAAATAAACGGTTCAGTGATTCAACTAATTCTGAAAACTTATGTGTCCTTAATTACCATATTTACTCGGAATATAAAAAATCTTAAATGCTTTATTGATAGATAATTTGAAGCTGTACATGTTACCGTGGGTAACCGGAAAAAATGAAAAATGGAGTTAGGCCACTTTCAAAATAAACGGCTCAAATACATTTTGTTAAACACCTGTAAAAAAATTCACGTAGATTTTATCTTAAGATTATTATTATTATATAAAAAAAACAAAAGCTAAGAGAAAATTATAAATTAAACATAGGCAAATGTATAATATAATAACAAAAACAGAATATATATTTGAAGATGAAAATAAATTCAGTTTATACTCTTCATGCATGAAATATAATATATATATGTACAGGTAAAATATAATACCTATATATATATATATAAGAGGTGTTGTACACCCTTAAGCTTTCTCAACAAAAGGGTCGAAAGTTTCATTCGAGCGTAGAAGAGGGTGGAACGAAGAATCTTATTAGAATGAACGCCGAGAGGCATAATCAAAATTCACGTCGCACTCGTCCCGTTTTAAATAATCATACGAGAAAAGAAAGAGAAGGAGGAGAAAGAGGAAAGAGAGAGAGAGAGATAGAGTGAGATAGCGAACGCGCGTGTGTGTGTGTGTGTGTGGGTGTGCGTGTCCTCGGGCACGATATGAACGCTCGTTTGGTCTCCCATCCTTCGAATTCGGAGCACGCTCTCCGATGCTCTCGTTGCTCGCATTCTTCCATCGTCTCCCATGCTTTTTTATCACGGGACAGTTTTTTTCTTTCTTTTTTTTTTTCTTCTTCTTTTTCCTCTTTTTGTTATTTTATTTTTTTATTTATTTTTTTTCGTTGAACCCCGAGGGATACTTTGCGCGAGTAACCACCACCATTGGTAGGACTCGTTTCGAGGAATCACCATGTTAGATAACACCTGTACCATCCTTCTGGAATATCAAGTACGATATTTTCTCTCTCTCTCTTTGCTTTAATATCAAAAAAAAGAAACAAAATGAAAGAAATATATCGTCGTTGTCCAACAATAGATAGTCTTTCATGTACGAAACGATACCTTTTCTAACCCCTTCAAAATCTACTCGCGTTTCTATTCCTTTGGTATTTTTATTCTTTCTTTTTCTTACGTGAATCCCCTAGGATACTTATATAGGTATTTTCTAGTAAGAAA
Source organism: Polistes fuscatus (assembly GCF_010416935.1). Classification (NCBI taxonomy): domain Eukaryota; kingdom Metazoa; phylum Arthropoda; class Insecta; order Hymenoptera; family Vespidae; genus Polistes; species Polistes fuscatus. The sequence continues at coordinate 1,471,002 of NW_025113099.1, forward strand.
CCATCCACAGTCCTTTCCTTTCCTTTCCATCCTTCTTCTTCTTCTTCTTTTTCTGGTTTTTTATATTCTCTCTCTCTCTCTTTGGAAGATTGCTTAGAAAACGAAAGAGAAATAAAATGAATTTGGACGATGATATAGAATTCTAAGCAATTTGTTTCGTTTGATTAATACATTTCACGAAAATATCTTCTTAGATTTATCTAAATAAAAAATGAAACAAATGGAAATGATATGATTTTTACTACGCGTAAACGTGCAATTTTTTAAAATATTTTTATTTGATTTTTTTCTTTCTATTTTTTTTTCTTTTGTAAATTATTAATATTATCATCCCATTCGTATACACGCATCTTGATTAATTTAATAATGGAAATGATATGATTTTATACTACGCGTAAACGTGTAATTTTTTTCAAGTATTTTTATTTGATTTTTTTAAAGTATTTTTATTTGATTTTTTTTCTTTCTTTTTTCTTTTTGTTTTGTAAATTATTAATATTATCATCCCATTCGTATACACGCATCTTGATTAATTTAATTGAATTTAATTCTTATATAATATATTTACGTCAATTTTATTGTTAAATAAGAATTCTTTGTGCTTAAAAGAAAATTTCATAAGAGACAATTGTTTCTGTTCATGGGTTAGATCGTTGTTATAATTATTTCGATGTATTTCAATTATAAATTAATTGCCAACAAATTTATCGTTAAAAATTATTTTCAATTACGTTAAATATAGATCAACAATTTGTTTATTTTTATTACAATTTATTTATTATAAACAATAAAGAATACTAATTTAATTAGTTATGATAATTATTATATTTTATCTTGGCTATCAGAAAAAACAAAAAAATCCCATAAATCTATGGGGAAAAATCTTTGACTTAATTCCTTTTTCTCTTTTTCTTTTTTTTTACTTCTTTTTATTCTTTTACGTAACTTTTTTTCTCCGTTCGTATTATATTCTTCATTCCATTCATCATCGCGCGGCTTCAACGCGTCACCGCGAAACTTCAAGGAAGACAAATGTGTCGACGAACGAGGGATGATAGAAGAAGAAGAAGAAGAGGAAGAGGAAGAAGAAGAAGAAGAGGAAGAGGAAGAGGAGCAAGAATCGAGACCTGCTTTTCGAATCAAACTCACTCCGCGTGATTTCAAGGGAAACGTTTTAATATCCGGAACCAACGAAAGAGGAGAGACATTTTCTACTTCCCTCCTCCCCACCCCACCCTACCCCCTCCCTCCACCCTATTATATTACCTCTTTGATATATCGTTTCCAATTTTTATTTATTTTTTTTTTTCTTTTTCTTTCTTTTTTTCATTTTTAAATCTTTTCTTTTTCCGAATATAAAAAAAGAAGAAGAAGAATGAAATATAATAAAATAAATCACGAGAAATGAGATGTTTACCATAGATAACGCGAAACTGCACGTGGCGAGGTCTCTCTCTCTCTCTCTCTCTCTCTCTCTCACTCTCTCTCTTATCGTTGTTTGAACACTCACTGAAGCTTCCGCTGATACGATTATAAAGAGTAAGAAAAGAAACGGGAAAAAAAATATGATGAAGAATTTTTGTACGTCAAGTTGAGAGAGATCACTTTTACAAAGTCAAAGTAAAGGAACGAAAAAAAAAAAAAAGAAAGGAAAAAATCTAAAAGAGAGAAGAAAATAAAATAAAGAAATCTAAAAGAGAGAGAGAGAGAGATAGATACACAATTAAAACGCTCGTTAAAAAAATCTAATGGAAAATTAAACGTCGAACGGCATGCCATTAACTTGGCGCAAATAACGAGCGCAAAAAAAAATGATGAAAAGAAGAGTCGGTACTTAACCGGCGTTTATTTGTGAGAATTCTTGAACTCTCATGGAAAAGGGGAAGGGGTGGAGGGGGGTACTCGCCGATCTAATATTTTCCGAGGTCAATTAAAAACTAACAAACACAAAAATTGAAAGAAAAAAATCGTCAAATATTTCTGATTATTTGTGAGAATTCTTGAACCCACATGAAAGTGGTGGGGGTTGGATACTTGCCGTTCTAATATTTCCCGAGGTCAATTAAAAACTAACAAACAAAAATTGAAAGAAAGAAAGAAAGAAATCGTCAAATATTTCTGATTATTAACTGACGTTTATTTGTGAGAATTCTTGAACCCACATGAGAAAAGTGGTGGGGAGTGGGATACTTTCCAATCTAATATTTTCCGGAATTAATTAAAAACCAACAAACAAAAATTGAAAGAAAGAAAGAAAGAAATCGTCAAATACTTCTGATTATTAACTGACGTTTATTTGTGAGAATTCTTGAACCCTTATGGGAGAAGGGGAGGGGGTGGGGTACTCGCCGATCTAATATTTTCCGAGGTCAATTAAATACTAACAAACAAAAATTGAAAGAACAAAATCGTCAAATATTTCTGATTATCAACTGACGTTTATTTGTGAGAATTCTTTAACCCACATGAGAAAAGTGGTGGGGAGTGGTATACTTGCCGATCTAATATTTTCCGAGGTCAATTAAAAATTAACAAACAAAATTGAAAAAAAGAAAGAAAGAAATCGTCAAATATTTCTGATTATTTGTGAGAAGTCGGTGAACCCTCACAGGAGAAGTGGAGGGGAGTGGAATACTTGCCGTTCTAATATTTTCCGAGGTCAATTAAAAACTAACAAACAAAAATTGAAAAAAAGAAAGAAAGAAATCGTCAAATATTTCTGATTATCAACTGACGTTTATTTGTGAGAATTCTTGAACCCTTATGGGAGAAGGGGAGGGGGGTGAGGTACTTGCCGTTCTAATATTTTCCGAGGTCAATTAAAAACTAACAAACAAAAATTGAAAGAAAGAAAGAAAGAAATCGTCAAATATTTCTGATTATCATCTGACGTTTATTTGTGAGAATTCTTGAACCCACATAAGAGAAGGGGAGGGGGGTGGTATACTTGCCGTTCTAATATTTTCCTGGGTCAATTAAAAACTAACAAACACAAAAATTGAAAGAAAGAAAGAAAGAAATCGTCAAATATTTCTGATTAGAATAAAAATATGGTTTCACGTAGCGAGAAAACGTTTTAGGGACGGTAGTAAAAACAATCGGGTGGAAAAGAAGGAGGGGTTGGAAGAAGGGGGAAGGAAGGGAAGATTCAACGTTCGGGCTAATCGTCGGTAATGTTTGCAGAGACCTAGCTGAACACTCGCTCGTTGGTAAATGTTTGCGGTATGTCAGTGGTATAGGGACCAACCCAAAGCTCTGACCGCGTGACTGTTTTCAGATACACTTACTCTCTCTCTCTCTCTCTCTCCTCTTTCTATGTATATGTGTGTGTGTCTCTTTCTCTCTCTCTTTCATTCTATCTCACTCATTCGTCTCTGTGTGTTGAGAAGTTGAGATCTAGGCACTAGACTAGTGTTCTCTCTCTCTCTCTCTTCTTCTTCTTCTCTTTCATTCTCTCTTCCTTTATCACTCGTATAGAACGTATGATCGTTGAGCTATGAGACGTTGCAATTTCGTGAGAGGAAAAAAAAGGCAAACTATAATGAGCTACCAGTGCGAGATTGAAAATACGCTTAAATTGCGTATAGAATTTGATTTCTATATCATCATTTGTCGCGTGTAAGCGTACTATGAAATTTATATGCATATATATGTTTGTTATAAGAAGATATAAAAAATAAGTTTGATATTTGTATGGCACAAATTAGTCGAGAAATATGTAGTCGATGATTTATTGATAATTTTAACTTGTATTTCAATTAAACATTGCATATATAGTACGTACGAACAATGTAAAGCTTTAAAAATAATTAAATAAATTATTAATATATATATAATAAAGTATTGTAAAAATTGTATATTTGCTTCCATATAAAAATTATTTATTTTTTTGTGTTTCTTTTGAAATAAGAATTGTAAAATATGAAATGTGATAAAAGGAACACTTAAAAAAAAGTGTATAATTAAACGTTGCAACGTAAATATATAGGAAATGTTATAGGTAGATGGGTGTAACAATAATAGAGTTCTGCATTCATGTCGGTAGATTAATTCGCAGGGCAGTTGGTTTCGAATAGTAACCGAGTATTTTGACAAACGTATGGAAGTCAGTTACACGTGGGTACTCATACGAATCACCGATATGCATATATACAAACACGTACAAGCTCATATACGTGTAGGGATATTATGTTCGTTTACCTTTCATCGCATTACAACTCGTTGTTATTTCGATAAAGGTTCGCTTTACTTTCGTGATTTATCGTAACGAGTATCGCGAACACCACCACCACCACCATCACCCACCACCAACAACAACAACAGCAGCAGTATGAACAGTGCAGTAAAGTAACAGTAACAGCAATATTACTTTGACACTGCCACTTCGTGTTTTGGTATTCGTTTGATCGTTTGAATTACGATCGGTTCTCGTCCGAGTTTACGTATATGCACTCATACATAGACCCAACGAGGACCTATCGGATGCCAAGCGTGTTTTTCGACCACGACAATTCCAAACGTCGTTTATTTTGACGATTTTTAACGAACGTTTGCCCGTATTTAATACAGGACGTAAATTCAACCGCAAAATTTCGTACAACTTCGTGCTCGCTACCGAACGAAATGAACGAACCAACACGAACGAACAAGAGGGAATGAGTGAGTTTCAAAAATCAAACTCATTGACAACATTTTCTATACCCTTCGTTGTTATTGCACTCCGTTTGATATCATTTTTGATATTAGATAAATTATAAAATGATTTTTAATATAATTTGTACGGAAATTAATAATAAAATCAATGAAATATTCGATAGAAATAAATTGTTGTTAGTGTATTTGATAATTTTCGAAATAACTTGCATTGTCCAATTTCAAGTATGTGTTTTAATCAAATACAAATATAAACAAAATATTGAATAAACGTTAAGACAATGAATTTGATAGTTTTTTAGAATAATAAACATTGAAAAATTGTTGTGGTTGTTGAAGTTGAGACAACAAAGTTGTGACTAACACTTAGACAATATATTCGCGACAAGATGGCACACGTCATCGTTCTCGGTGCACTTGAGACTTTCGTACCTTTCTGCTTCGATGCCTGCAACCCTTCTGTTACTCGAGACATCACGATTCATGTAGCAACGCAGTCAACCTTCTTTCCCCTTTCCTCCTCTTGTCGTAACGCGTGTGTTAACTTGTCAAAAGGAAAGTCAGTCTCCCAAGGCGAGATTAATAATTATAAACTAAATTAAATTTTACGGTACGCATAATTCAACCTATTACAGTAAATCATATTTCATACGATTTTATTTATTATAGAAATAAATTCGCTATTTATTTTTATAAAATAATTATTTTCCATTTAACGAGATAAAAGAAAATAAAAATTGTTCATAATTAGAACAATTCCAAATGAAATTCAGACGATTCGTTGAATTCGTTTGATCGTTTTTTTTTTTTTTCTCTAATATTCGTTAAACGTAAATCTGAGAATTCGGTTGAAATGTAATGAAAAGGATTTCAATTAATTTCGATTTATTTGGAAAATAATTTAGAGAAACGTTTGATTGGTTAAATTATTTCGGGTAGTGTAATAAAAATGCTTTTTAATAAGATTAAAAGAAAATATTGAAAATATTGGTTTATACGAAAACACTAGGGAAGTTCACATCGAGAAGATATGCTATTTATTTTTCTTTCTTTTCTCTCGTATTCGTAACTATCGTGTTGAGAGACAGGGATTTCAATGTTCGAAGCTTTCCCATTTTCTGGAAAATCCTTCTGCTAAAGCTCGCAACCACAGCATCAGCGGATCGGCTTACTTCCTTACAGCTTTTCGTTTCTTTTCTCTTCTCTTCTCTTTTCTTTTCTTTTCTTTTCTTCTCTTCTTTCTTTCTTTCTCTTTTTTTATTTCTTTTCTTTCTATTTCTTCTTCTCTTTCTTTTTTCTTTTTTTTATCTCTAAGGTACTAAGTGTCACTCGCAAGAGTCATCTATTTTCTTTACCTTCGTAGACATTTTCCCGAGTACGAAAAGCAACTTTGTGCACTGTCGTTTCGAATGTCACCTGTCGTTTCATCGTATATTATATCATATTTTTTTTAATCGAACAACCATCCTTTGTTCGAAAGAAAATCAATATTGAAACGTTTTTTCCTTTTTTTTCTTTTTTTAGAAATACTTTACAAAATAAAACGAAGAGCATATGATTTGATTTAATTCGATTAATTTATATGATGAAATATATGTATATATAAAAATAAATATATAAATATTATAATAATTATATATAAATGTAAGATGCGAGCACGTCCAAGTCAAACACTTAAATAGGCATTCGTGAGAAGATTGAACGGTGGGCCCTGAATAGCTCAGTGGTTAAAGGCAGTCGCTCAATGGTTAAAGCAGCAGTCGAAAGCAAAAAATCCGGGTTCGAGTCCCGGTGCAGTCAAGTCCCAACGGCCCAAATTTTTTTCACGAATTCTACATAATATATATATATAACTGTGGGCCCTCCAAACCCAAAAGGGGCGGATAAAGAATAAATAAAAAAAATATAACTGTGGTAAAATATTTATCTTTAAAATTAACAGATATTTCTCACGTTTTCCTTGAAACTTATTATCTATACAATTTCTATTTTGATTAGATTTGTTTTCAACAATAATGACAAAAACGTGTAATAAAACATTGAAAGAAAGTAAAAAATCAAATAAGTTTTTAGAGGAAGGGGGTGAAGGAAGAGGTGTAGTAGTGGGTGGTAAAAACGGACCGAAATAGAAGTTGTGTAATAAAACTGGGTCCGCGCATATTTGCAGTTGCGAAGCACACCGGGCTTAAAACAAATAGTTGAGTTAAGCTGGAAAAGTGAAAATAAATTCATGGCAACGAATTCGCCCGGATGCTTCTGTTCCGAGAGAGAACGACAGCGACCACCGATGCAACGCCTAGATACTCGATTATTCGTCTTTCCTGAATATTCATAACCGTTCGCGTTGTGTAAATTATTATTGCAGTATGTATTCCGAAATTAAGCGGGAAATCATACGCAAATCAAAATTATCTGACGTGTTTTGCACTAATAATACTCCCATAATAATAACAACAATAATAATAATATTAATAATATTAATGATAATAGTAATTTCATCGATAGATTTATATGAATATAATAACATTTATGTAAACCAATTATGCGAGTGATAATAAAAGAATAAACATAGTTTCGAAATTAGCTTAACTCGAGGATTATTCTTTAATCTACAAAAATAATCATTTTATCTCTCTCTCTCTCAGATTTTATGTGTTCGCATAATATTCTCGTAATACTAATAATAATAATAATAATAATAATAATCGTAATAATTAGCAGCAGGGTCGTTCGGTTAATATAAAAATTACGTTGGAAAATCATACGAATTCTAACGTAAAAAAACAAAACAGTTAATTATCTTTGAACCATATATTATTTCACTTTTCTTTTTTTATCTATCCTAACTCGTCTTATAAATCATATTATCGCGATTAATGTCGTTGAATAGCTTATCGCCATAACGTTTCATGTTCCACCCACACCCGATCCGGCTTTCATTCCAAAACATTTTTCACTAACGTTTCTCGGGTAAGAGTTTTCGACACGTTTTCTCATACGTTGGTCATTTATCGCGAATATACGTCGTGAAGTGGAACGTTGCTAGGATTGCGGAAGCTGACTGGGAAAGAAAAAGAAGAAGAAAAAAAAAACGAAGAAGAAGAAGAAGAAGAAGAAGAAGGAAAAAGGTTCGAAAGATTCGTTCAAATCGAATCCCTCTCCTTAAACTAAAAAGACGTTCCACTTTCGCGTGTGAATAAAAAGGGCCAAGATGTGTGTTTTATCCTATCCCTTTTGAAGGTAGGAAATAAAGAAATGGATAGAAATAGAACAAAAAAAGTAGAAGAAGAAGAGGAAGAAGAATAAGGGAAGGAATTCGTAAGGATTGTCCAGTTTAAAGTTACAAATAGCTTTTTTACTAAAAATATTATCGAAACGTTTGTGTGAATTTATAAACGTATGAGGATGCAAGGGGAATGATAGGGGGAGGGGGCAGGGGGTTAAATAGAAAAAAATTTATCGTTATGCGATTCCATTGTAATAGAATTTGCTTCGCAGAAATGTTCTGTATGTGTGTGTGTGTGTTTTCTTCTCATACATATATATTATACATGTAACTATGTACATTGTACAAATTACATAGATGTATATGTACAAATGTAAATATATATTGGTGGTAGGTATATACACAAGTATAAATTCGTAACTCACAGTTACGATAATTCAAGTGACGGTCATTCGTGTTCTCTCTCGCGCGCGCGCGCACGTAATAAATGTGTGTTCCCAGCAGTAACGTTGCAATATCAGATTGTTACACTGGACGGTAGAAATTGGGGAAGGGCAGCAGAAGGGTGAAGGGGGTTAGGGGTTTGGGGTGAGGGGTATAGAAACGGAAACCGGAGTTGTTTTCAGGCAGAAACTACTAATTAACTTTAGTAAATGAATCGATGTTAATAAAAAAGAATATATTATACGACGTTTGTATATCAAATAATTACAATTATTCTGATATTTATATTACAGTGACATGTAGTTATTATTTAATAATTATTTCAGTTAAGTCGGATTAATCCGAAGGGAAGTGAAAAAGAATAGGAGGGAAAGAGAGAGAGAGAGAGAGAGAGGATTTAAACGGAACTGAGTATATTTATTTGATTGTTATGAATTTGTTTAAAATGTTGATGGCTTTAATTTTGTAGTATTTTTCGTAACGAAAGAATACAACAAAAAAATATACGTGCCCGCGTGTTACCGTTTTAACAATGAAATCTCGTATCTTGTTCTTTCATTGATTTTTTTATTTCTATTTTTTATCGAATAGATTTTTTCTTTCTTTTTAGTAAAAATGGTCATAGTTTTAATTGTAGCGTTGTTCGTAGTTGGAAAATATGATAAAATAAAATAAAAAGAAAAAGAAAGAAATAAACCAACCCCCCTAACGCACAAACAAACAAACAAACAAAATTTGATTTATTATATTTAAATCAATAAAATCCTCGTATCTTGTTCTTTCAAGTAGTTAACTAGTCTTCGCATTTGATTTGTTTCTCTATAGATTTTTGTTGACTCTAAATATTTCGGACAAAAGCTTGTTGTACCTAAAGAGTGAAAGAGAGAATGAAAGAAACACACACACACAGAGACAGAGAGAGACAGAGAGAGGGGGGAAGAGGAAGAGGAATGGAAGAACGTGGAAAGCGACTTCTCATGCGTTAGGTTGCGAGACCAATATTTACTTAACTTGATTGATAAATAGTCCCCCGATGGTAACGAGACTGGCTGGCTGGTTGGTTGGTTGGTTCGTTGGTTGGTTGGTTGGATGGTTGGATGGCTGGTTGGTTGGCTGGTTGGCTGACTGGCTCTGCTGGCTGGCTGGCTTGGCTTGGCTGGTATGCTTCTGAAACATTCGGAGTTCGGAGCGTGCTTGATTCCCGAGGGATAGGAGAAAACGTTCTATGGGCTTTCTCTTTCCTCTCGTCCAGGGTCTGGTTGGTGGATGCTGTGCGAGAACTCTGGCTGCCTGTGTGCATCATCGATTCCGCTTACCACATACATATTTCCGAGCTGCCAAATTTGCATTTGCGTACGCGCAAAGCTTTTACTTTACGACTTTACCTCTTCTCTTCTCTTTTTTTGATCCTCTCTTTCTATATTTTTTTTTTTTCTAGGCCCCCTTCCTCTCTCCTATCCATATTTTTGACATTATTTCGTAATATTTTATCTCGTAAGCTTCTAAAACGTTTTCTATGCATTTATTTATTTATTTATTTTCTAATTTTATTCATTTTAAGTTCAAATCGTTAACATAGAAATTTTCTGAACGTTTCATTTACTTTTTAATCTATACTTTACGACTTTACCTCTTCTCTTCTCTTCTCTTTTCTTTTTTGGTCCTCTCTTTCTATATTTTTTTATTTTCTAGGCCCCCTTCCTCTCTCCTATCCATATTTTTGACATTATTTTATAATATTTTATCTCGTAAGCTTCTAAAACATTTCTATGCATTTATTTATTTATTTATTTTCTAATTTATTCCATTTAAGTTCAAATCGTTAACATAGACATTTTCTGAACGTTTCATTTACTTTTTAATCTATACTTTACGACTTTACCTCTTCTCTTCTCTTCTCTTTTCTTTTTTTGGTCCTCTCTTTCTATATTTTTTATTTTTCTAGGCCCCCTTCCTCTCTCCTATCCATATTTTTGACATTATTTCGTAATATTTTATCTCGTAAGCTTCTAAAACATTTCTATACATTTATTTATTTATTTATTTTCTAATTTTATTCCATTTAAGTTCAAATCGTTAACATAGAAATTTTATGAACGTTTCATTTCCCTTTTCTATCTATATTCTATTAAATTTTCTAATATTTTACTAAGATTATCTAATCACGAGCGAATAAGAAAATCGTATTTAAAGTTAACGCGCGAGAATGGAAACAATTCTCGGAGTAAATTGAATTTAACCTTTTTTTTAAACGAACCTTCTTCTTATCCATGTTTATTTATTTTTTCTATCTCTTTCTCTCTTTTCCAAGCACGATGGAAATACCCCCCCTCCCTTAACATCATACGCAAGGAACGGCAAATAATTCGATCCGGCGATTAAAACTTTTCGATCGATTCGAGAAAGACAGACAGAGAAAGAGAAAGAGAGAGAGAGAGAGAGAGAGAGTGATCGTCATAATAGGTACGAAACCGGAGAAGCGTAAATTCATCCCCGGTCATCGGCAGATTTTCTCTTCTATGGCAATAGATCCATAGAAAAAGAGAGAAGGGGTAAGGGGAGGATAAGGGGCGGATAAGGGGCGGATACAAAGATATATATATATTTAGGTGAGTTAAAACGAGATAGGAGATAGGTACAGGGAGTGGGAGGGGTTCAAATTCAATCTCAGCAGCCTAAGGTATACTCTTTTTGTCTTCTTTGGTGGGTGGTGGGGGAAAGGGGAAGGGGGAAAGTAATTAAAGTAGGCTTTTTCCCCCCGTTACGTTTCTCTTATACGAAGGAAAATAGAGTGGAGGGAAAGTAGACATGTGAAACACAAGAGAGAAATAGAGAAAGAAGAAAATAGAGAGAAAAAAAGGTGGAGGAGGAGGAGGGGGAGTACGCATTCAGTTTGACTCGTTTTGGGCGGTCCTCAAACGTCGTGGCAAAAGAGAGTAAAAGAGAGTAAAAGATAAAAAGCCAACTGTACCATTCCGTTCCATTCCGTTCCATTCCGTTCCATTCCCCATATTCGAAGTTTCTCTTCCGGCCCTTTTTTTTTTACAGGCACACACACGCGCTCGTCATTCTCTTTGGGAAAATCATCCCGAGACTCGGTTCACAGGGGTTTCACAGAACTCGCAGAGGGTTGTTGTTGTTGTTGTTATTTCGGGTACAATATTCTCCACATATTACGGCTACGTCAAATAACGTCGGCGTCGAAGGTGAATTTATATCGCGCGGCTCCGACGACCGATAAAACATCCCCTGAGTTTCTATCCGACCCGTTACAACCCCACCCCCACTCCCCCCACTCCATCCGACACTCGTTTCATCCTTTCCTTTCTTTTCTCGTGTCAATCTTTCTCATTCTTGCCACTTTTACCACCACCCCTTACCATTCCTTACCACTCCCCACCCCCCTCTTCCCTCCTCAACCCTAAATTTTCCTCTTCGTTCCGGTCCTCGTTAGTAAAACACCCCACTGAAATAAAACACCTCGTTGACTCGTTTCTCGTTGACTTCCGGAAAAACTCAAACGTTTTGTCGGATGCTGACCACCTGCACCGTTGTCTCCCGTTAACCCAAACCTTTCTATCCTTCAAATCAAAAAACCTTCTTGGTTGTTAACGTTTGATCTTCATTTCTACTTTATTTTACTTTGTCGTTCATTTTGTTTTTCTTTTTTTCTTTTCTTTTCTTTATCGATACCTGGGGAATCTTTATTTGTATATTCGTTCATTTTACATTTCATTTGAGAGATTTTCTTGTTTATTTATTTATTTATTCTAGATTATTTTATTTCATTTGATTTCGTTCTTTTCTATTCCATCTCTCTGTTTTATCTTGTTTTCAGGTATTGGTACTTTCACCCGGTTCTCTCTCTCTCTCTCTCTCTCTCCTGATTCCGATTGAAATATGAGTTTTCCCTGTTACCTGAGTACATATATGCTTGCGCTCATGTAAAAGTTCAATGAAAAATTTGATGACTTTTTTCGATCTTTTCGAATGTTTTTTTTTTTTTTGTAATTTTATTTTATTTTATTTTCGACGCGATGTTTTTTTTCTTCTTTTTCTTTTTTGTTTGCTTTTTTTAAACAAGAATCGCGATATGAAACCTTTCAGAAACCATCCATCGGATTTCATCATCCCTTTCTATCTCTCTCTCTCTCTCTCTCTCTTTCTCCTTTTTGTTTCTCCATCTCTTTGTTTCTATTCATTTGGAGCTTTTGGCAAATAATTCGCACCAGTAGCAAACTCCTTTACTTGTTATCGGAGTTTATTTTGGAAAGCGAGATATTGTTTTGTTGCTTTCTCACCGAGCTTTTCTTCATTCAGCACTTTCCGTCCCTTCCGGTCAGTAGTTACTCACCGTTATAAGGGAAACCTTACCACCATTCTCCTTGCTTTTCGTTCAAAATTTCCCATCCTTCCTTCCTATTCTGTTTTTTTTCTTTATCCCACAGTCGTTTACTTTCTATAGTTTTCCAAAGAACACTCGGAACATCCAAAGAGAACGAACGTTTGAACGTGCCGAAAGAATATCTGTTAGTCTCAGCACGTAACTCGAATACGTGGGCCCTATTTTCTTTTCTTTTTTAGTCTCCCCCCTTGGCTCGAGAGAGAAAAGGCTTTTCTATAACATTTTCTATATCTCTCAAACGTACACGTGGTGCTCCGATTATAATTTTCCCTCTCATCTAACCCTCAACGAGATTTCAACTGTCTTCGAACGATTTCCAATAAAAGTCAAATAAATCAAAAAAGAAAAAAAAAAGACAGAAAAAAAAAGTCAAAGAAAAATTCAACAAAAGAACCTATCAAGTTGTATCCTTTAACTCATAATTTTCAATCAAATTCATTGGAGTCTTTGATTTTATTCTCTTTCTCTCTCTTTCTCATCGATTTCGATGTCATCCCTGAAGATACGATACACTTAGGTATTGGATTACACAAATCAGAATGGTGTAAGGTACAGTTTTTATTATTATTATTATTATTATCGTAGTTGGTAGTAGTTTTAACGAAAGAAATGAAAACGTTGGTGGAAGCCAATAAAAACAATAAAACCAAGGAAGAAGCTGGTGTGCCAGCAGTGATGGCAATGGTGGTAGGAGTCAAATAAATCAAAAAGAAAAAGTAAAAGTAAAATTCAACAAAAGCACCTATCGTATTGTATCCCTTAATTCATAATTTTCAGTCAAATTCATTGGAGTCTTTGAATACGATACACTTAGATATTGGAGACAAATCAGAATGGTGTAAGGTACGAGTAGTCTGTGAAAAGGGTACAGTTTTGATTATTATTATTATCATAGTTGGTAGTAGTTTTAACGAAAGAAAGAAAAACGTTGGTGGAAGCCAATAAAAACAATAAAATCAAGGAAGAAGCTGGTGTGCCAGCAGTGATGGCAATGGTGGTGGGAGTCAAATAAATCAAAAAGAAAAAGTAAAAGTAAAATTCAACAAAAGCACCTATCGTATTGTATCCCTTAATTCATAATTTTCAATCAAATTCATTGCAGTCTTTGAATGTTCCGTTTATCGATCAAATTTCTTTTCCTTTTTTTATTCTCTCTCTCTCTCTCTCTCTTTCATCGATTTCAATGTCATCCCTGAAGATACGATACACTTAGATATTGGAGACAAATCAGAGTGGTGTAAAGTACAGTTTTTATTATTATTACTATTATTATTATCGTAGTTGGTAGTAGTTTTAACGAAAGAAAGGAAAACGTTGGTGGAAGCCAATAAAAACAATAAAATCAAGGAAGAAGCTGGTGTGCCAGCAGTGATGGCAATGGTGGTGGTGGTGGTGATGGTGGTGGTGGTGTTGGCCATGGCGGCGGATAGCCGTGCCGGCAATAAATCTGTCAACGGGATAAAATATGCATCCGGGGAAAACGGTGCGTCCCGTGCAATCAGGGTGCGAGACTGGAACAAATGTAGCCCACCGGGCGGACGTCCCCTCCTTCCCTCTCATCCTCCCTCCTTCCCTCGTTATCGGAAAATAGTTCTGCGGCTTCGAAGCCTCCAATTTATCTTTTTTTTTTTATTCCTTTCGAAAAGATCTCCTTCGAGTACACCGACGGGAAGGAGGGGGCGGGGCGGAGTGGAGGGAGGGCGGAGTGGAGGGAGGGGCGAAGTGGAGGGGGAGGAGCTGTTACCTTGTCAAGATTTCTCGAGTGTCTCCACTAAAGTTTTTTTCTTTTTCTTTTTTTTTTGTTTTGTTTTCTTCAACCCTTTCTCTCACTTTCTCTCTCTCTCTCTCTCTCTCTCTTCTCTCTTTCTCTTTCTGCTCGCTTTGCATAATTCAGTCGAATGATAATATTTTCATCCTTTTCTATTTCTATCTTTCCTTTTTTCTCTCTTTCAATCTCTTTCTGTTCTCTTTGCATAATCCAGTCGAATGATAATATTTCTATCCTTTTCTTTCTTTCTTTCTTTCTTTCTTTTTTCGTCTGTCTGTCTAACTCTTCCTCTTTTGGAATTCTCCACTTCAAAGATAATCTCTTTTCCTGTTGTAAGTCTTCCTTCCTTTTCTTTTCTTTTCTTTTCTTTTCGTTGTTGTTGTTTCATTTCTTTCTTTTTTTATTTTTTTAACCCTACCTCGCTTAAACGAAAATAACGTTGGACAAGTTTTCCCAATCTTACAACATTTGTAGATTTCGATTATCAAAGCTTCGATGATTTGATTTCTCTCTCATTCTTCTTCTTTTTTCTATCTCTCTCTCTTTCTTTCTCTTATCTCTTTTTAAGAATTTTTATTGCAGAATAATACATGTCTGTGTGCGTTGATTTTTCCCGCGTGCAATTTCTCGTAAAATAAAGTCCTTTTTTCGTACGATTTGACCTATTTGTGTAAGTAGGTACACTACCCTTACTTCTCTTCAACCTAGGCACGCACACAGAAATACACACAGACACGCAGACACACATTTCGTGAGTTTAAACAGCTTTGAAAGTTCGAGAAAGCTTGAAGGGTAGATTTATGGAATGAAAAGTGATTTTATTCCGCCACAAAAATCTTTCTACCGAAAGAACATTTTATTATACATATAATAATAATAATAATAATAATAGTTATTAATATAAAAAGTCTTAAAAAAGCAAAAAACAAGAAAAACAGAACTCCCAATAATAAATTACAATAAATTAACATGGAAAAATAAAATAAAACAAAGCGAACGTTAAATCGATTTCATTATTTGACGAATAAATGAGAATTATTTGTCCGATTTGTAACAAACAAAAAAGAAATAGTAAATATTTCGAGGCATACCTCCCCCCTCCTTCCCCTATACTTTCAATCTCACAAAGCAAACGATAATCGATTTCGTTATTAAACGATGAAATGAGAATTATTTGTCCAATTTGTAACAAAAAAAAAAGAAATAGTAAATATTTCGAAGCATACCTCCCCCTCCCCACCCCACCGTATACTTTCGTTCTCACTCGGGTGAATCGTTTGGATTTGGAAAGCCATAACGTCGAATGCAAAGCGTCTCTTCTCGACTGGAGAATCGATTTCGTTTCCGTCGAGAACGACAAATTCGATGGAACGAAGGAAAGGCTGTTACATCTCTTTTCTATCTCTTCCCCCCCACCCCCTGTCTCTATCTCTCTCACTCACTCGTTTCTTTCGCGTTAGAGTTTCGACGAAGATATATCCGTCTGTATTTGGTATTCAAATTTCTTGATGCATTACACGTTTTTCGATCTCTGGATTCGTACGCGGATGCTGCACCCCCGTTATATGCGATGGACGGCCAAAGCCACTTCGTTTCTCAGCGCACGTATTTCGCAGGCTTTGACCCACCCACCCAACCACCCACCCGCCCAAACCATCCCTGCACCCGCCCACCCACAGTGGGCTCTTCGATTAGGAATTCTATCGTGCGACGAACCGGATCGACCAAGAGCTGGATTTGGAATGGGATGGGAAGGGGGAGGAGTGAAGAGGAGTGGGAGGAGTGGAGGAGGGAAGATCAGAGGAAAAGAGAACACGAACGAAGAACTAAAATAGGAGAGAACTCCGGGAGATTTGACTTTGTTTTCGCGGTGATTTTCAGCGAACGACAGATTGCGAGTCGACCGTTCGTTCCATTTGTTCCTTCCTTTCATGATCCTCCCCCCACCCCCTCCCCTTTCTCTCTCTCTCTCTCTCTTCTTTCTTTCTTTCTTTCTCTCGAATTTTTTTTTATTCTTTTAATATGGACGAATTCGATCGAAAAGAACAAACAAAAAAGAAAATAAAAGATTGAATAAATGGCTAAGAGGAAGGACGGAGACTCGAATTCATTCGTACGTGGATTGGTCAGCATAATCGGGCTACTCTTCAATTCTCTTATCTCTCTCTCTTTCTTCTCTCTCTTTCTTTCTTTTTTTTCTATTTTTTATAGTCGTTTGCGTCTGCAATGCTGCAGGTCGTCTCGATTAACCGTCGCCCCCACCCCTGACCCTGCCCCTCCCTCTGCCCCTCCCCTCGCTCCTCCCCATGCCCCTCCCCAATCGAGGTCGTAAAATTTTCGCGGCTTTTCGCGGAGAGACCCTTTAAATTTTTCCTCCTGACGGCTCGTTAATTATTATTTCCTCTTCTCATCCTCCTTCGTCGTCATACCTTTCCTATTTTACTTTTTTTTCTCACTCTCTCTCTCTCTTTCTCTGTTTCTTTCTCCTTTTGTTTCCCAGGTACTTCCGCGCCAATATGTCGCCGTTTCTAATTTATTCTCAACGAATATATTTTCTCCTTTCGTTTCTCATTGATAATCAAGACGAGTAACATTCGTGTAACTATTACGTTTTCTAACGTTACGTTTGATTTACGATAATGTTTTTTTCTTCTGCTTACACTCTTCTCTATCTATCATTTTTTAATTTGTTTCTTTCTTTATTCTCAACAGTTGACCCACATTTTTGTTCACAGTCCGTGTAATCAATAATTCAAAAGTTTATCGAAGAAGATATAAGAAATTAATGTGATAAAATCGATAAACAACCTTTTCTTACCTTTTTTTGTTTCCCCTTTTTTCGTTATATTCAACCTGGTTGAGAATACTTAATAAATTTATTAACAAAATATTTATAGAATATTGTATGAACTTTTATCATTGAAAATTATCGTCTTATGATGATATATGCTGTATTTTTCCCATAATTGATAATTAATTGCATGAAAAATGTTATTTTATTTATTTGTTATAAATAGAAAAAGAGAGAGAGAGAGGGATAAATATGAGAAAAGGTAAAACTTCAATGAAAATGATGCTGAAAAAAAAGATATTTTTACTTGTATCGAAAAAAAGGATCAACAATAAAATTTGTAGCGAAACGTTATTTTTACCCATCGAATGTAAAACTTTCGGACGTTAAAAATGAGATAGAAAAAAGAAAGAGAGAAAGAGAGAAAAAAACAAAGAGAGAAAGAGCTCATTAAAAATGCATTATCCTTAATGCACGGATCATCGCGTCTCGATTTCTATCCCGTCTATTTAATCAAATATTTTTCGACAAAAATTAAAACAAAGGAATCGTCTGGTTTTATACTCCTCGTTCTATTAGATTATCCCATAGAAAATTCATGTTTCTCATGACTGTTTCTTCCTCCCTACCACCCCCCTCTCCCTCTCTCTAAATATAAAAGCAAGAGAGAAATAAAAGTAGAGGAGAAGTAGTTTGGTAGAGGAAGAGTGTTCGTAAAAGCCGTGTCTCGTCTGGCGTTTGCGCGGTGCATTATCGGGTAGAACACGACAAGTCGCGAGTTTGCAAGTTAATGCATGTTAAATCGCTCGAGTAGAATCGACTGGTGTACATAATGGAACGTAACAGGGTTCACAAGGGAGAAGGGATGCTTGCTACCGTCACCGTACCCACTATCAGAAGGGGTTGCTACGGATAAGGGTAGGGGTTGGGTTTGGTTGGGTTGGGTTGGTTGGTCCGTGACATTATTGCCAGATACGATGTGCGGGTGTTGGGATATGGAAACAATGAGCTCCCCCCCCTCCACCTCACGTCCCCTCCCTTCCTACTCCTCTCTTTCTGTCTCTATCTCTCAGTGTTTCAAGTTAGTAGTGTGTGTGTATAAAGATAAAGGATGGTAAAACAGGTAGCATGCATATAATATAGAAGGTAGAGATCAAACTGACAATGAGATACAGTGTATGAGAATGTTTTCGACACGGATGACCAGTCAACGTCCGTGTTAATTTGGTGTCTTCGTGTTTATGCAAATAAGTGTCGTTAGTTGAGTAAACAAGGCTCGATTTAAAGTAAGCTAATGTTGAGACGGATTCATCCTAAACTGGTTTGCTTATCGTAACAATGTTGTCACAATTGAAAGATACAATGTCTGTTAAAATGTTTAGAGATTAAAATACACTATTTCTCGTTAGTTTTCAATTAGTTTATTTCTGTTCTTCTATTTCGAGAGAGAATTGATATCGAATAACGAATATGATGCCATTTGCCCATTTGTCCCATTAATAGATCTGAACGGTTCGAATCACTTTTCGGCATTGAAAATTCACAGTTTGAAGATTCACAGTTTGAAGTTTGTATTCAGGAAGGGGAACTAGCAGGACATGCAAATTGGTTCAATTTATACGGGTCCCGGAGACCCGTTGCTTAGCCAGGTTCTCTGCCAATCAGATTCGGCCGGTTTCGGGCCAGGATCGTTGACTGGATGGTTGCTGGATAGCTGATTTGTTGGTTGGTTGGTTGGTTGGTTGGTGGCTAGCTGGCAAACGTGTTTTAACATCATCCTATTTATAGGAGCGTGACTCTTGCACGTGTGTCTTCTCTCTCTCTCTTTCTATGTGTGTTGTTGTTGTTGTTGTGTTGTCCTCTTTCATCTACTTCTTCTCCTCTTCCTCTTCTACTATATCTACCTGTTTCACCCTCGTACTACGCGCTAACTACCGTGACTAACCAGCACGGTTACATCCCTGAACAAATTTCGTGCAAACGAGTGCTGTGGCCTTGAACGGCGGGGGGGGGAGATACTCTCTACGACAGATTTCGACAATCGCATTTTCGTTTCATTATCTCTATCTCTATCTCTATCTATCTCTCTCTTTGAACTTTCATTAACGTTAATTAGTATCGTTTTCCATATCATTATTTACCTTATACAATTTATTATTCGTTCAACACACACACACAATGATATATATATGAACTCTTTGACTTATTATTTTATTAGTTAGATTTTATAATATAAATTTTCATATTTGTTATAATAATTTTTTGTCTACGTTATTCAAATAATTCGATTTTTAAATATTAACACGCATCGTAGAGATTTATTCGTCGATATAAGCATGGAAGAGAAAAAATGTATTATTATTATAATTATTATTATTATTATTTGCCACGTCATTTTGATCTGACACTTTAATAATCGAACCCGATGATTTTTCTCGATAAAAGGTTTTATTATCGAGCAAAGCTTGATCGAACCGAATCATTATTTATTGTCGTTAATCGTCCATCGCATTATGAATTCGTGCTCGTCACGAAAGTAATTTTCCGATTTTAACGAGAACGGAAGTATACAAAAGATTTTTGATAGGAAGGAGAAACGATGATCTTTCGTATTCAAATGAAACAGAAAAGAAAAGATAAATAGATAAGTATATAATATTTATAGTTATGTTTAATGTAAATGATAATACAAAGGAAAAGTCAAAACGTTATTCGAGTATTCGAGATTGGTTTGATTTAATCGTTTCTTTCGAATGCCTAATGCGTCTCCTGTAAAAGCTCGTGCATATCGATGGGGGGGAATAGCAATAATGTTCGGTAAGAGCTTTTTATCGTCCCTTCCAATGAATACCGAGTTTTACCTTCTGCATAATTCATTGTATAAACAGCGTCACCGAGCCGCGAACCGGACGAGCAAGGATCTATAATATCAAAGGATACTCGGCTAAAAAAAGAAAGAAAGTGGGAGAGAGAAGAGTTTGGGGAGGATCTTTCGAAATAATGAAAACTCGTGGAAAAGACAGGAAAAGCTTTCTCCCTGAACTCGAGTCTATAAGATAAAAAAAGAGAAAGAAAAAGGAAAAGGAAAAGGAAGGAAGATGAAGTTGAAAACATTTGTGGGATGCGTATTCCTAATGGAAGCAACTCGTCCTAACTCCTCCTACTTTCATCCCACCCTTCTTCCTTCAGATATTTTTATGCGAATTTCAAGTTCGAGGGCAAGAGACACCCTTCGGGATTTTTCATTCTTCTTTTAACTTTTTCTTTTTTTTTTCTTCTTTCTTGTTTTCCTTTGTTTTCAAGATTATATCGGTTTGGATTTCGATTAAAGTTGCTTTATTCGTTTTACTTTTCAATATATACGAATAATTATTCGCATTATCGGAGACGATATCGAACGATTTGGCCACTCACACCGATGCCGGCCACGTTCTAATTCCTATGGGAACGCTTGAAATCCGATTAAACTTGAATAGAATTATTTACCCACTCCTGGGATTTCCGAATTTAAACGCTATCGTTTTAAAGGTAATACTATATATATATATATATATGAATTACACGTATACAATACACAGGTAACAATTATCTGACCACCTTTTTAAAAAAAAGACAATAAGTTTCCTTAAATGAGTAATCTTATTCTTCTATATATGTGTATGAGAAAAATCAATTGATTATTTAAACAAAATAAATAGTTACATTTATAATCAATTTTTTGATCACATCATAATTCTCAAATTTTTCATTCCTATATCCACCCATTAATAAAAATCATCTATGAACATTACTCCTATGCATTATACAATGATAAAATAATTTTCAACCGATAACATATCTATCAAGATGAACGATTATTATTTTTCTTTTTTAAATTATGTGAAATGCGAGCACCTCCGAGCCAAACACTTAAATAGGCATTCGTAAGAAGATTGAACGGTGGGCCCTCGATAGCTCAATGGTTAAAGGCAGTCGGAAAAGTGGAATGGAAAATGGAAAGTGGAAAATCCGGGTTCGAGTCCCGGTGCAGTCAGTTTCAAACGGCCCTAATTTTTTTCACGAATCCTACAATTAAAACATATTTAATTCATCTTGAAACAATTCAAACCAATAAAAGATCTGTTCGTAGGGTTTTTTGAATAAATAACTGTTGACCGATACATGGTAGAAGCCTATTAATAATTCCCTCTATTAATTATCCGACCGTCCATCATCTCATATATGTAGACGGGTTTATCGGATGACAGCGATATGACGATACGTTCTCATATATATCTACACACGAAGGAAGAGGAGATTGCTAGAGAGAACACTTTGAGAGAGAGAGAGAGAGAGAGAGAAACAGGAATGGGAAGAGGAATAGGGGGAAGGGGAGAGATAGAATACAAGGACATATAATCTTTGGGTACTTTGAGTATATACCGTTGGATAAGAGGATTACAATTCTATACAATTGATAAATTAGGTGATATAGACAGAGACGAAATCTATTATAATTGGATAAAAGTGGAATAGTTCTAGTGTGATTACATAAAAGGAAAAAAGATTGATCGAAATAAATGTTAACTTATTTGAAAATCTGTTTTCATTGTGGACAATTCCCCTGTTTATTTTCTTCTTATCTTTAGACGTATTCAAAAATAATATATAACCGGTGGAACTCGCGAATGGGATCTTCTAGTAATTTTCTTCCTAGCGAATATACTTATTTCACGAAGAGAAGTAGGAGAAAAAGAAAAAAGAAAGAATTCCATTTTGTATAAGCAAGCACGCACGCACGCATACACATTGAAGTATCGTAAAAGTATGGAAAGTATGAAAAGTAGGTATCGGGTTTATATTATGGTAGGACACAAAATTATGATCTTCCGGTGGAAGTCATTTCTTTCGGTATTGACCGCTTTTCTCGGGTTATAGTAGATCGATAATATTTTACGATCTCGCGACTACTTTTCTTCTCTCTCTCTCTTACTCTCTTACTCTAAGTTTTTTTCTTTAGAGTACGTGGTTGCGGCACATAGACGATATGTCACTTTTATTTATAGGCAGTTTCGAATAACTTTACGATCCTAACTCGTCGTCGACTTTATCGCGCGTGCCACGATACGAGCCTACTACTACCTACAGAGAATTTCTTTGCGAAAATCGAAAAATTGATAGTACCTGCCTTCGCCATGATTCTCTCTTTCCCTTTCTTTCTTGCTTTCTTGCTTTCTTGCTTTCTTGCTTTCTTGCTTTCTTGTTTTTTTACTTTCTTGCGTGATCCTATTTGAAAGAGGAAGAGATCGAGAGATACGGCGTAAGCATCAGACGTACGTGTGCCGCGTACATTGAACGAACGTGGTAGAACGCGTGATTTGTGAGATACCAAAGGTGATCTCGCGAACCTTAAAAAGAAAGAAAAAGAAGAAGGGGAAGGGAAAGGGTGAACGTAAATGTGGCTACATCGTGAACCAAGCTTCCACCTTCGATATTTCTTCGCTTTCCTGAGAGTAGTCGAGACGAATGGTTCCAACTGGTATGAAACTCATGCTCTTCTTCTTTCCTCCCATTCCTTTTTCTTCTTCTTCTCCTTCTTCTCATCCTTTTTCAAGTTCGAGATACCTCTGATCTTGGCAACCACCGAATATTAGCTTTCCAAACTACTTAAACACAATACTATGATTTATTATTATCAATTTTTACACATTAACACAATTAAGAGTTCTAATTGAGATTTGAAATAAAATAATAGTTTACTCGTCAATGTTTTAATAGTAATAAATTAATCATATTAGTTTCAATAAATAATTAATTGATATATCACTTTGAAAAATAAATAAATCAGAGGGAAGTAGAACGAGATTAAAAAGAAATCAGAACGTTCTGATATTTCTGTTCCTGTTTTCAAAATCAATGAGACAATATTATTAACAATAAACAATAATTGTAATTATTTGTTGGGCTCGTAATTTGTCGACGAATAAAATCGTAATTATCGATCGATTAGAAAATGAAACGAGGGACACGAGTAAGAGAGAGAAATTTGAATTAGGAATAGGAACCGCGTCGATTAGGCGAAATGCTTCTGAGAGAATTCTCGGCATGCGGCGTAATATTGCCATGTGTAGATCACATTTGAACAGAGGCATAGTGATGGTAGTGTTACTGGTGTTGCTGACGATGGTGTTACTGGTATTAGAAGGAGAAGGTGATAGAACGAGAACGTGAACAAGTAGGAGAGAGGAGAGATAACCATTGGGTGATGGTAGTGGTTGGTCCGTCCAGTGGTGGTTTAATACGCGCTATGAAACGGCACCTAACCCTAGTCTAACGCGTATCCTACGACGATACTATGCGCACTACACAGGAAGACCCATAAATTATATATGATATTCCCCATACTAATCTAAAACACACGCAATATTTTAGAACCGCGATATAAAGAATTTTATTTGATTAGTTGCTCGAAAGTGACTTTTTTGTTATACTATTTGAATGATCATTGTAATTGTAATTATTTAACGTGTTAATTATTATCAATGTTTTCACACGTTTTATTTCGTAGGCAACAATTCTAAGATTTGATACTCTGAAACAATATATATTTTATTTAAATGTTTATATATTTTTGTAAATATATTTATATATATTTCTTTTTTATTTATTTTAATGGGTAACGTTTCTCGTCAATGTTCGAATAAACAAATAAATATATAATATAAAACGGACGGCTAGAAAATTGACATTTAATCAAATGCAATTTTAATGAAAAGGAACCTGTTAATGATTTAGATTTTATCGGTTAAAACGATACAGTTTAGAAGACATCTAATTAAATATTTAAATCAAGTATACCACCGCAGAGGATTTATTTCGTCTAGTTTTTTTTTTTTTTTTGAAAAATAAAAGAATTATTTCTCGTAGTATTTGTAAACGTCGTTTTCGAAGTAATGACCAAGAACATTAAAATGACCACGTAACATCCGTCTTTTCGGATACGCGATATTTCTTACGGAAGAAGATAAAATGTTGCGGTTCGTTTGAATCCCCTCCTCGAGAAAGAGAAACCACAATGGGGTGGGGGAAGGAAAAGCATTTGTCTCGTACAAAGGAATTTCGTTTCCTTCCTTCCTTCCTTCCTTCCATAGAGTTGAATATCAGTTCACAGATATTCGACATTTCTTCCTTCTCAAAGAGCTAATATTCATTCCAAAGATCATACTAACTATGACAGAATGAACATTGTTACCAAACTATCGGTTTGATCTTGTTTTCTAAGTTAACCACCACCAACTCAACGTTAATTATATTAAACTTCGTTTATTAGTCTCTTACGACTATAAACACTCTACTAATGATTTAACACATCTAACGTTCAGTAAATTCGTGTGACACATAATGATCACTCGTTTCAGTATTTTCAGTAGGTATACCAATAAGCACAAACAGGAATCGTTTAACTCGATCGCTTAATCGTAAAATCGGGAGCCCAATGTTCATGTTGTTACTCGTATTTCATTGTTCCTTGTTTGTTAGAATGAACTACCTAAACTTACTTCCTTTGATTATCTCCCCCCTCTTCTTCTTCTTTTTCTTCTTCCTCCTCCTCCTAAGAGAATGTCGACTTATCGAAAGGTTGGAAACTTTTAATTGGACCGTAAGTTCTTAGACGAAGTTAATGATATTCGTTAAAAGGAGTCTGTTGGGTATTAACGGTCGGAGTATAAAAGTGAATAAACGCGATGAAAGAATAGAGGAGTCGTGTAACAAAGAGAAATTTCCATCGACCTGGATGAAGAAAGTAGGAGGAGGAAGAGGAGGGTAGGAGGGACAGGATAGGATGCAGACGTTAAGTTAATTTAGCTCGGGGAATCCACTTTTGTACGTTTAACCTACTCACCAGTTTCGAGCTCGAAATAGCAGTCACCTAATTTAATGTATTTCGTTGAAGCTTTTTAATTGTATTACTTATCCTTTATATGCAATTAAATAAATACCTAGAAAGTTGATTGTCTTTTAAATATATCGCGTAACCAAGTTTTAATGTCGATCGGTTAATGAATTTTTTAAGGATCGAATTTGATTTACAAAAAAAAAGAAAAAGAAAGAAAGAAAATGTATTATTAATTGAAAGTAAAATGTATAATTTTGTTTCTTTTTCTTTTTGTTTCGTCGACGGTTTATTTGAAACTCCTCAGAATGTAGCTGAAACAAGGTATAAATTAATTATACAATTTGTGTTGTATTGTGTTGTGTTGAGGTGTATCAAATGTTGTGTACAAGTTATAGTAATTACGTTATTATTATTTCCAGAGCAACGTGCATGAGTGAGAAAAGGGTAGTCTAACTCTTTCGTGGCATTGCCATTGTAAGCAATAAAGCTTTCGTGACTAACGTTTTCTATAGTGTAACCTAAGATCGTTAGAACAATGTCTATATATCCTACGTGTTGTATTCGTTTGGTTTACCACACTTTTCTTTCTCATCCAATAACGCGCGAAAATGTTACTTTTATTCTTTTCGATTATCGTATTTTCTTTTATATGTGTGTACAGTGTATTGTATATATGTATAAAAGATAAAATGGAGTGTACGTGTATATATAAAATATATTTTGTTTGTGTGTGTATATATATGTCAGTGTTAAATTTTATAATTCTTTTTTAATGTATAATAATAATTTGTAAATGCGAGCACCTCCAAGTCAAACTTAAATAGGCGTTCGTGAAGAGATTGATCGGGTGGGTCCTGGATAGCTCAATGGTTAAAGGCAGTCGCCCGGAAAGCAAAAATCCGGGTTCGAGTCCCGTCAGTTCAACGGCCCAATTTTTTTCACGAATCCTACATGTATAATACTTATGTTTGATGTTTTAAAAAGAATATATATAATATTTACTTTGATCATACACAAAACATCTCTAACTAATTAATGTTCTTACTAAAAGTATACAAAACAGTCTGACATTTTTTATTGCCGATAATTCGATGTAATTATCTTTGAAAGGAAATCAATTGTTTACAAAAGCACAGTAACGTTCGAACGGTGATCAAAGCAACACAGCTGTTCGTGATTATTTGGGAATTAGGCAAACAATTTTGTCGGAATTTTTATCTTCGTTTTATAAAAATATAATTGCATAAACTATATCCTAATTATTATGATTATAAAATAATATTTTATCTCTGTATTTGTATTTTATCTCTGTAAATTGTATGTATGCGTGTATATATAGGTATATATATGTGCTTATAACTTTGTAGCTAGTTTTACCTCCCGTTGCCGGTTCTTTCCACTTTCTTAGCTTCTTCTTTTTTCTTTTTTTCTTGTACCCTTTTTTCTCGTAACAGCAAGTCAGGCAGCCAACCGGCCGACCTGTGTGTGCTTTTCCTGGAAGAAAAGTGCCTTTTCTCGTTACGCCAAAGTACCGGGGACAAAAGGCTTGCAACTTCACTTACCGATAGAAAAGTACTACCGCGACGCCATTGTAAGGTGCAACAATACTTATTGCACCAGTCCAGTCGCGACGAATTTCATCACCACCCAGAAAATTTCTAAGAATACCTCGTCCTCCTCCTCCTCTTCCTCCTCCTTTTTCTCCCCTTTACTTGAAAGATTTTAAACTTTTAACTGAATAAAAAGTAAGAAAAAGTGACAAACTCGTAAGAATCAAATATTTAATATTTTTCATTATTATTATTATTATTATTATTATTATTCTATATCAATTTGAAATAATATTATTAATTAGACATTCATTTAATTATTATCAATTAAATTAGACTCATCCAAGAAATTGGTACGTTCAATATGAAAATTAAAGTTATCTTAGGAGAATGTTGGATGCCACGATATCAGATTTTGAATCTTGAGAAAAGGTTTAAAATAGATTGTAGGAGCATGAAAATGGGTTTGGTTCGTTAAAACGTAATCCTTTATCCACGTATTTGCTTTATGTACTTACATTAGTATACATATGTAGAGATAGATAGTTAGATATCAAACGTTTGCACGATAATCATGAATCATCATCTTTCTTTTCCGATTTATCCGAGATAAAATATCTTCATATTCTTAAGTACGTTCTTCCTAATAATGAACTTTCCTTTATTATCTATAAAAATACAAAATTTAAATTATCTGGATAATAAGAGTTCGATATTTAACGTAGAAATTCATTCTCATTGTTATTCATTCTCGAAGAATTTCCATTCGAATTAACTGAGAAAATCCTTTGATCATGGTTAGTCGTAATTCGGGGTGTGTGGGTAGAATTGAACTGTCGGAAGTACCTCCTTGTCTTGTACATTAGATCCTCTCTCTCTCTCTCTCTTAAGTGCGTTATCCTGAGAGAAGCGATGCATCGTATTGCACTAAAAGCTTTTACACTTGCGTCTTGGTGACAAGCAACACGAAAGCATAATGAGTAAGAGTAAGAGAGACAGAATAGTGTGTGTGTGCGTGTATGTGTGTGTGTGTGTGTGAAAATTTGTTTCGTCTCTTCGAAAAGGGGGTACAGAGACGACCGGCCTTGGACAAAGCTCTTTCTAGGCCATTCGAGTATGTGTATTTATGCGAGTGTTTGTGTGCGTATACACATCTGTGTGTGTGTGTGTGAGATATAGAGAACTTTGATCGCTTCTCGTAGTCTCGTGTACATTGCAAATGTACTTGTACAATGTACATACGTGGAGGACGTGGCAAACGTGAGGTTTGTTACGTACCACCACGAAGAGGAACCGTAAATGGGAGAGAGAGAGGGAGAGGGAGGGAGAGAGGGAGACAGTAAGCAATGAATGCGGTGTCTCCTAGCATGGCATAATCTTACCTTCGTGTGACACACTGTAAACACTCTATTTGGTTAGCGTTGAGTCGTTCCTACTTCCTCCTACAATCTCATCATGGTGGCTTCGCTTGTTTACTGCAAAGAACCACCAAGAATTTGACCTATTTTCTTGATAAATTCGACCGATCAACGATGAAAAGTGGGAAATGGGATTAACTCTTTTATATTATTCTTCATTTTTATTAAATATAAATTCAAGTAGTAGGTATTTTCTTTTTTTTTTTGATGTACTTACCTACATGTATTATATAATACTACTATACTACTATTATACAACACCATTATTACTTTTATCTACTATTTTCTTTTTACTTTTATCCACTTTCTGTGCGTTACTACTATTATAATGAAAAGTTTAATAATAATTACATAATTTTAATTTCCGTTTTGTTTCACCTATATTTTATATTGTACTACACTGTAATTAATGGCCTTTAGGGAACCTAGGCTCTAGGGTCAATAAAATATTATTAAATAAATAAAATAAATAAATATCTTTATGTAATTACCTATATATGTATGTAGGATTCGTGAAAAAATTGGGCCGTTGAAATGACTGCACCGGGATTCGAACCCGGATTTTCTGCTTTCCGGGCGTCTTAACCATTCTCTTTAACCATTGAGCTATCCAAGGCCTACGCATCCAACATATATTATGTATACCTATATGTAATTACCTATATATATATATTATATCATTTTTATTAGACAAATTTGATCATTTTATTATATATTTCGCACACACAATAATGTTTTAGTTTTTTTTTAATATAATCCTGTATTTTGTCGTCGTTTGAAGTATCGTATAATGAATTTATTTTGTTCGTTTAATACACCGATAAGCTTTTCTTCCCCCTTTTCCCCCCTCGTCTTGTTTATTTTGCTGTTGTCGTTGTTATTGTCTCTTTTATTTTGTTCTTTTTCTTTTTCTTTTATCTTTTCCACTCTCATAGGTTGCCTACGTTGCAAACGTCCAAGACAAACATTAGCCGTAAAGATAAGCAGACTCTCTCTCGAATGTTGGAGGAAAGCACGGTTACTACTTGATATACAGCGAGTCATTGTTTATTCTCAACCCACGTTTCTCTCTTCTACGTATGTATACCTAGCTAGCTAGCTAGCTAGGCTAGGCTAGGCTAGGCTAGGCTAGAGGTACCTACGAGTTTCCTTGTCGTCATTTCCCGAAGCGTGCTAAAGTCGAGACGAGGTATTACATACGACTCTTTTCTACTGCATTATTCTTTATTTTTCTTTTTTACTCTATGAAGAAGAAGAAGAAGAAGAAAACGATAGACAAAAGGGGGAAAAAGAAAAGTAACGTGAGTTGTTCTTCTATCGAAAAACAATCTAGCGATTAACGATGCGAATTTTTTGCTCTTACATCCAACCTCCCTACCCCCACCCTGCCCCTTCCTATAAATCGAAGTAATCGTATCGGTTATTCGAGAGGGAAAGAGAAGAGAATGCAAATAAACGAGAGGGAGTGAAGAATTAATTGGAGGAGAGGAGAAAATGTTTTTTATAATATTTAACTTTAACAAATTTCATTAAACGTTAGGAAAGTCACGTTGAATCAGAGAGAGAGAGAGAGAGAGAGAAGGAAGAAGAATTCTCGACAACAACTAGTTGCAAATGATAAAATAACAGGGGCTCGTTTGAAAGCTCTCGTTCATTCACTCGTTTAATTACAATGAAGAGGTCTCCCTTTTGTTTGTAAACGAGCGAACTTAACATTTTCTTTCCGCATTTTTTACCCCGACAAACTTAGGCGAAAGACGAGCCGCCTGTTTTTTCTTTTTTTTTCTTATCTTTGAAATAAAATATATATATTAGTATTACATTCCTGTTCTTAGTTCTCCTATCTTTGTCTTTTGATTTGATCAATAATAAGATTCTTAATCGAAAGAATTTTTCTTTGAGAAGAAAAGACCGATCTTGTAAAACAGATTTTAATTAAACGAACGAATTGTAAGTCAACAAAAATATGTTAACAGTTGAATTTAAAAGATTTTATTTTATATTACAATTGTTTATATTAGAAAATAAATTAATTTTATTTACTTAGTTCATTTAAAAATCATTAACACACACATACAGCATGTTTCCAATACTTGAAACAGGTATAAAAAAATGTTTTATTTTCCTCACATTTATTAAAATCTATTTTACAAGAATATATTTTTTGTCGAAGAAATCTTTTACAGTAATATCGAAATCGAAGCTTGGTAGAACATTTAACCGATCTTTTTGTTTTTTTGTTTTTTTTTTTTTCACGATTCTACCAACCGAAGAAATATATTTTCCATGTTTGAAACTACCATCGTAAATTACTTCCTTCAAGTGGGTAGATAATGTTCTCAAATCCACGGACTGCGAAGTTGCAACCTATATCAATCCTCTTTCTCCTACTTACTCTTCTCTGCTTCGCATCTCTGAACTCTCTTGGGCTTAACGATCCAAGAATTCCACCCTCCCACCCCCCTCCCCCTTTCTTTATCCTCCTCCTCCTCCTCTTATTCCTCTTCTCTTTCATTCTGTATTACTTCTCGAAGATACGTCTAATCCTTAGATGAATGTATGTATTTCTAAACACACACACACACACAGATATACAAATACACATATATTTTACATGGATAGATATCAAGGAATTACTGTAATTCATCGACTAGTTGCATCTTCTCTTTTGTAACCTGTTAAGTTTAACCTGAGAGAGTCATGTTTATGTTCAAGTAGTCAATACGAACAGCTAAAGCAACAATTGTGTTTAAGAAAATAAGAGAAAGGTGAAGTTTGTTAATAGAAAATAGAAGGAAAAATAATAAGAGATGAAGAAAGGTATAACGTTTTAAATCGTTTAGTTTATAACATTATTTAATGGATCAACGATGGAAAACTTTTCTTTGCGAAATATATATGTAACAGGAGGGGTTTTTTTATTCTAAGTTTTAGCATCGTTGTAGTACTATTATTCATATAATTCAGTTTTATTTTTTAGAAAATTATCATTAATTTGATATATTCAATGATGAAATTTCATTTGATTTCATTCATATAATATTTTTTACACTTTTTATTTAATTTTTCTGATTCAATGGTCACGTTTGAATGAATTTCTTCGAATTACGACGAATTTTCTGTGTACTACTATTATTCATATAATTAATTTTTCAAAATTCAGTTTTAATTGTAGAAAATTATCATTAATTTGATATATTCAATGATGAAATTTCATTTGATTTCATTCATATTGATTTTTCATATTATTTCATATCATTCGTATAATATTTTTTACAGTTTTTATTTAATTTTTTCTGATTCAATGGGCACGTTTGAATGAATTTCTTCGAATTACGACGAATTTTAAACAAAAAACCAAGTTTACAGATATCTTATTTCATATATACGCGTATGATTTTCATCAAGCAGAATGAATTATTTCTTATCGAAGGATGCATCTTCTACTCGATCTTCTTGAAAATGAGATCAAGTGGTGTATGCCATGGAATAGTAGTGTATCGGTAGGGAAACTTCGAAAAACGAGAATTTCTTAACAAAGAGAGTGGAAGAAAGATCTTTTAGAAAGTTCACTCAAAGTAGCTTAAAACGATTCTCGAAACTCTAAAGGAAAAGTCAAAACTTCTACTGAATCTCTTCTTCTTCCCTTTTCTTCCCTCTTCTTCTCTTCTCTTTTATTTTCTTTTCTTCTCTTTTCTTTTTTCTTTTATCTTTTGTTATCTTTATCGCGTGAACGTGTGCAATAAGGGTTGAGAAAGAATTCGATTCATCCTATTAAATTGTTAGTAAGAACAACGTGATACTAAAAGAGAGAAGAAGAAGAAGAGCATCCGGTGCTTTTGTCGTGTTGACTGTTAAAGAAAATACTTGAGGATTAAAGTTAATCGTTTGAACGTTTACACGATCTTTTATTTTTACAATAAGCTTGAAAAGTATATCCAAAAAACTTAATCCTTGAGATTTATCATAGAACAAATAAAAATAAATAAATGTGGGATTCGAGCGCTTCCAAACCAAACATTTAAATAAGCATTCGTAAGAAGATTGAACGGTGGGCCCTGGATAGCTCAGTGGTTAAAGGCAGTCGCCAGGAAAACAAAAAATCCGGGTTCGAGTCCCGGTGCAGTCAGTTCAACGGTCCAATTTTTTTCACGAATCCTACATATTTATTAAAATTTATTATTAAACCCAACAAAATTTAGAAAACAATGAATAAATTTCTAAAATATTTTCTATCTAAAATAAATATCTGATCGAAACACCTCAAATTTATATTCTATTTAACGTATAATACATTTATATTCATTTTAAAGAACACTTTCTACTTATGAGTCTTACATGCAAGCTTAATTATATCTAATTTTAAACAAAATATTATTTCAACAATAAAATCAAAAGAGAAATGTATTCAATTAAGATGAAATAGTTAGATAAAGTAGTGAAGTGTCATTTCGAGGTAATTCGTTGAACCTACATTGCTGGCTTAAAGGGATTTCAACATAACAGGTGTACGATCTTTTAACAATAATATTATAGCTTGGAACATAATTAAAAGTATTACTTTCCGATGCTAGGCTAACGTACGTCTAACAGCAAGGTCCATGGTTAACATACACTATGGCAATTTCCATTTTCCTCTTAGTATCCCTTCTTCCTCTTCTGTTTGTACATTACATCAGCGTGTCCCTGCTAGTTATATACAGTTTCTCGACAATGTCCTTGCAAGGACAAGTGGCAACAGGCTCTAACGCTTAGAATGCTTCTCCCTACGATGTAATCATATATATATATGTGTGTATCTGTGTGTGTGTGTGTTTAAGAGGAGAATATATAGAGTTACCCACCCTTTACACTTTCCACAGTCCGTTCAGAACCAGCAGCACACTAGGAGTAACAGGTAAAAGGTTTTCCTTGAAAGGGAATTACGTAATCGCAGAACCACAAAAGCTCTACGTATCGACAAATTTGTTAAGCTCGGATAAAAACGTAAATTAATTCGTTCGGTTTTCTTTTCTTGCCATTCCGATTTCACGAATTAAACGCTTTATGAAAGATAATATAGGTTTTTTATTTTTTAATAATCAAATTATATTTTTGCTAGACAAATATAATACATACACGCACGCACACATATACAGAAGCGTATAGAAAAAATATTAGACAAACGGGACGGATTATAAAAATAACCGACAACGCGATTGTTAATTAACTTTTATTAGCGTTACGATTAATTTTGTCCTCATATTTTATTCTCGGCTAATTTCAATTGAATTTTTGTTCGAATAAACTTTATAATAGGAATGCTTTTTATCGAAAATAGATATTTTTTCGTACTCGCTTAATATTCGTAATTAAGGGAAACGTCACGTTTAGATATGACAAAAGAATTTCTAAAGAAAAATAATTCTTAATCAAATTGACCAGTGAATTTTATATTGCTTAAGATGAAATCAAAACTTCATATAAATCTAAAAGTAATTAATTACATTTATCCCTCGAAATAACTTATGTAACTTAAATTGTTTCAAATCTTATAAAAAACAAAAAAAAACACGAAATTAGAATTTATTAGCCATTATTCCATAAAAAGCATCAATAATAGTAAATTAAACTTTATTCTAACTAATTCAAAATTCGTTTGACGGTGGTGCATGATTAAATGATTTTTAGTTGAGCATAGACAAACTATACGTTGATCAACGTGAATAGGATATTTCTACTAAATTTTCTATGTTTGTTGATTGTGATTTTTGTCAGAATGGATGTAACAGTTAAGTCAATAAGAAAAAGATATTAACGAATGTGTGACGAGGAGAGAAATTCGTGAGTGGAATCAAGTCTACGATTACTACAAGCAGAAAGATAGATAGATAGCTAGATAAAGAGAGAAAGAGAGAGATAGAAAGAGAGAGAGAGAGAGAGAGAGAGGACGCAGGTGATCCCTTTGCGTAGAGTAAATTTATGCGGACACACGTTGTCGTTCCTCGTTATCCGATAGACCGTAGAGAGTAAGGATGAAAATTAGGAGCGGTACAAAGTTTGATAATTAAGAGAACAGGAGCGAACACTCGCTGGAGTGGTTCGTAAGTTATGTCGGAATACGTGCGGCTTACCTTCCGTTACATATTTCCTCTCTCTCTCTCTCTCTCTACTTATCTATTTTTCTCTATTTTTCTATCTTTTTCTTTTCTTCTCTTTCTCACTGATAAACCCGTTCACACACACATAGGTATATATATATATATACTTATTTATTATATATTATACCTATTTATTTATTTAATTTTGGATAATTTATTTATTAAATTTATATATATATTTTATTTATTTATATATATACCTATTTATTATATATTTAATTTATATATAATATAAATATATACTTATACCTATATACCTATTTATTTATTTAATTTTGGAATTGTTATTTATTTGAATATTTAATAATGTTTAATAATGTATATATACTTATATTTATTTATTTATTTATTTAATAATATTTTATTGACCCTAGCCAATCCAAGGCAAACACTTAAATAGGCATTCGTGAAGAGATTGGACGGTAGGCCCTGGATAGCTCAATGGTTAAAGAGCAGAGTTATTAAAGTCCCGGAAAGCAGAAGAATCCGGGTTCGAGTCCAGTCAGTCCAACGTTCCAATTTTTTCACGAATCCTACATACATATATAGGTAATTACATATAGGTATTTATTTATTTTATTTATTTAATAATATTTTCTTGACCCTAGAGCCTAGGCTCCCCCTAAAAGCCATTAATTTCAGTGTAGTACTAAAATATAGGTGAAATATAGGTAAAATATAGGTGAAGATATAAAATATAGGTGAACCAAAACGGAAATTAAAATTATGTAATTATTATTAAAATTATCATTACAATAGTAGTAACGCACAGAAAGTAGATAAAAGTATAATGGTTCTATAATAGTAGTATAGTAGTATTGGCTCAAAGCAACAAACATATGATTAAAAACAAAACAAAAGAAAATTTTGTAAATTAAATCGTAAGTCATTATAGAAATAAATAAATTTGTAATCTTTCAATTAAAGGGCCATTGACCGAGGCCAGTCTTTTACTTTCGAGTTTCGATCTTCTATTTTAGAGTAGCAGTGTCCCATATGATCTCTCATAGAACGGTTAATACCTTTCCCATCCTCTTAAGATATCGCATTATCGTTAAGCAGCTTTCCATGGTATATCTCGTAAACTTTACGCAAGTATAAAACCAGATAGGATTAAAACTTAACACGGATCTTTCACATAATTGCATTTCGTACACATAATTGAGGAATTGAACGAAGACCTAGAAAACATTATCTTCAATTTTCTTCTAATAATATTCTTCGTAGTATAACTGTCACGTGTGACCTCAACAAAGGTATCTTATATTTTTGTTTCCTTACAAATTTTAAATTAATCCATTTATCATTCGTACTTTTGTTGGATGACATCCAATAAATGAATATACGACTGAACAAAATTGGACTGAAGTTACGTGTTTAATAGAAAAATTGATTGTACTTTTTAATAAAACTATTTAAAATTAACTGGATTAGTTTATCGCGTATTTTATTTATTATTATTATTATTTATATATTATATTTTATTATATTTATTATTATATTATTTATTATTATATTATTTATTATTATATTATATTAATTTAACAGTGTCTTCAATTAAAAATTAATCAAATCGATCATTCCGTACATCGTTTATTTTTGTAAAACAACGAGATAAGGTATGGCAATGTTTAGAAAAGGGAGGTGGAAAGAAAAAAAAGAAAAAAGCAGAGAATTAAAGTTAAGCGGATGACTCTTCCACCTCCTCCTCTTCCTCCTTCTCCTCCTCTGCGCGTTCGTTTCTCTCTTGCCCTTTTTTATTTTTTCATTTCTTCTTTTTTTTTTTTTCGTATTTTTTTCTTCCCCTTTTTTGCCGAAGCTCTTTCCTCTTGTAACCGTCTGCAGACGAGCTTGCAGCTTCTGCCGCAAGCACGAGATTGCACTTTCACCATGGAACTCTGCTACGTCGAGGGCCATTCAACGTGACGTTGACTTTGTGCAATATGAGCGCCGGAATAAGAGGCGCGATACGACGGTGAAACTATTTTGTAGGAAGATTCGTTCGTAGAAATTCAACTAGACAGAGAAACAGAAAATGAGAGAGAAGTAGAAAGGTAGCAAGTGCTACAAGGATATATATATGTATATTATATAATATATACACTTATACATATATAATAACCGAGTTTGTGTGATCGCTTACTTCGCAAGAGACAGAAACAGAAACAGAAACAGAGAGAGAGAGAGAGAGAACATTTAATTTCTAATTCTACCCACTTGTCTCTCTCGTAATTTCTTTACAAAACGATCCTTTCTTAGTTTTTGTTCATAATTAGAAATTAGCGCTTTTATATTATCCTTAACAGTCACAAAAAAGTGTACAAAAAAAAAACTGAAATATTTATTCCCTTCCATGCACCCCCCCCAACTCCCCCTACCCATCAAGCATAGTTTCATATATGAGATTTAGTTTAATTTTATTTCAATTATTTTTCTTTTTAACATACCGACATCCTAATTTATTTTTCCAATTGTTAATTTCGTATAAGTCGCAAGAAAATTCATCATTATTTCATGAATGTAAAAATAACATTTGTTAATATTTAATTTTTGAATTGTTATTTATTTGAATATTTAATAATGTTTAGGACACAAATCGTAACACCCTAACATTATTTTTCATTCTAGGAAAATATACGAAATATTATAAATTCATCAAATTATTTTCTCTATCGTTCAATTTAGAAAATTTGTTTGTTTCAGGTGATACACGGTGTCCATATTGAACCGGCACACGAAGTGAAAAAACGTAGCATAAGTCAACCCCTTCGTATCTTACTTTCTTACGACGAAAGTGTATTTAGGTGAGTAAAAAAAAGAAAAAAAAAGTATTATAAACGTAAAAAATTGGAAATGTTGTTATAGGTCAATCGATACGCGAAATAAATGTATCAAAATGGTGGCTCGATATATCAAAATGTAATTCGATAGATAGATCGATATATCGAATGTTCCATTCACGTACTTCGTTAATCGTCAAACATGATTTTGGTAAATGTCGGTGTATCACCCTGATTGCGATTTCAAATACCGCGAATGTCGAAATCGAATTCTCCTTCGTACGAACAATACGACGAATGTGTAACCCTTTGAACGATGGTACGTTAAAATGCGAATGTTACAGTTGGTATTCCTACATGCGCGGGTTTTCGTTCCTCCTCTCGTTTTAGGAGAATTACATTTCACGTCCGAGTGCCTGTTTTACTTTTGTTCCCGAATTCATCCATTTTCAAGTTAAATCCTGTTCGTTTCGCTAACGTTAAATGACATTCGCGTAATCGTTGGATAACAATTTTATTCGATTCCTCTTTTTTTTCTCTTTTTTTTTTATAATAAATATATTTTTACCTATTTATATCAAATTTTCATTTCATGCGAAGTCATAGTCAATTGTAAATACGATTAAACGAGATTTATTCATTTACATTCGTAATAACATTTTCCTTCTTTTATTTTTTTTTTTTTATTTATTTTAAAAGATTAAAAGAATAATACCGAACAAATATAAATATATTCCCGCTTTTTTAATATTATTATATCTTATTTTGTAATATTATATTATTTTCTGTACACCCGTTCCCTAAAATAAATTATTAATCCGTATTCAACGATATACAAAAAACATCAATCTTTTATTCGAATAAAAATCACTTTATCGTTAACGGTATAAATAAATGAAATATAAGTTTAACGTTTAAATGTATCTACTCTTTGATAATTCCAAATATAAATGTACAATTGTAGGATTGAAATCATTTGTAAGAAGACATTGGTAGAAAAAAATTGACATGACGTATAATAGAACATAAAATATCAAAGTGGAATAGAAATAATCGTTTGGACACGCCTAAAGTTCATTCGTTCGTTCGTTTATTCGTTCATTCGTTCATATGTCGCAAGTAAAGATAAACGTTGCCTGTGTATACGCAGATAGAAACGTAATCATCGTTGATATGAATCAAGACGACGTAGGCGCATTTCAAATAACTATAATAATCCAACCGTGTATAAAAGCCACGTGACGCATGCAACAAAACCAAATGGCAACGAACTTGCAGATGCATCAGTCTATCGTACACTTTTTTTC
This sequence comes from Polistes fuscatus, assembly GCF_010416935.1. Lineage (NCBI taxonomy): Eukaryota > Metazoa > Arthropoda > Insecta > Hymenoptera > Vespidae > Polistes > Polistes fuscatus. Next base: position 1,509,360 of record NW_025113099.1, read on the forward strand.
TTTCTTAATATTCGCGTGCGTGTCAAACGAATGTTAATTCACGTAATTCTTGATTTTTCTGACTTTTACGGTTGTAGATATTAATTAAATGACAGAATGAGAGAGAGAAATAAAAAAAGGAAGCACTTCTTGTTATCGCATCGATTAATTATATCGTTGTATTTTAGTTAATTTTATTTATTTATTTATTTAATAATATTTTATTGACCCTAGCCAATCCAAGGCAAACACCTAAATAGCCATTCGTGAAGAGATTGGACGGTAGGCCCTGGATAGCTCAATGGTTAAAGAGCAGAGTTAAAGTCCCGAAAAACGGAAGAAATCCGGGTTCGAATCCAGTCAGTCCAACGGCCCAATTTTTTCACGAATCCTACATACATATATAGGTAATTACATATAGGTATTTATTTATTTTATTTATTTAATAATATTTTATTGATCCTAAAGCCTAGGCTCCCCCTATAAAAGCCATTAATTACAGTGTAGTACAATATAATATATAAGTGAAACAAAACGGAAATTAAAATTATGTAATTATAATTAAACTTATCATTATAATAGTAGTAACGCACAGAAAGTGGATAAAAGTAAAAAGAAAATAGTAGATAAAAGTATAATAGTAGTATAGTAGTATTGGCTCAAAGCAACAAACATATGGTTAAAAACAAAACAAAATTGTATCTTTATTTCTTATGGCATCTAGTGTTTTAGTAGAAATTTCATTTGATTACAATTCCGAGGAAACCGTTTTGGCAACGGGAAAGATCTTGTTTTGTCATTTCTATGTATATAATGGTAAATAATCAATTCTACATACATAATTCTTAATTAAGTTAACAGTTCTATCTAAGCGTAAATGAAATACTCATCGGTATTTCGCGTTTCTACGTAATTTGTAGGATTGTATTCTGCTAAGAGATTTACCTATACTTGCTTTTGCTCTTCTCGACGAATCGTATTATGAAAGTTCGTTCCTTTCTTCGTTCATTCGTTCGTTCGTTGATTTCTATTTTGAAGAGCATTGCCAAAGCTTCTTACAAAGCTCGTTGCTCGGTGCTTCTTCCTTTGCCAGTAGTAAATTAGCGAACAGTAACTATTTGCAGAATTATATATTATCTAAAGTAAATCTAATAATACTTACGTTCGTTATCGTCGTGATAATATTATTTGAACAAATGAAATAAAATTTGAAAAATTAAACGGTAGTAGGTTGGATAGAAAAATTCAATATCAACGTTAAATTCGTGTTGTAAGTTCGATTTGTGTTGGTAAATGTAAAACGAATGAAATAACTTCAACAGGAAAAGAATATTTTTAAAGGAAACAACATTTTTCAATGGAATATCCGCGAGTGATAACATTAAAACGAGTTATGGTGATAAATTAAAAAAAAAGAAAAAACAGTAAAGGAAAGGAAAGGAAAGGAAATGAAAATAAAACGAAAGAGAGAATGAAATGTCCTTAATGAATATTTTCGAAGGAAACATTTCTGAATAGAGAATATCGTGAGTGTTAACGTTAAAACGACGTAGAGTACTTCAATTCGCCTGCGTTGTAACTTTGAACTTTTACGAGAAGCTCGGTACGCAAGTTCAGCGGTTACTAAATGCTTTCGTAATGCCCGTTGAAAGTTTTGCGGTACACGAGCTGCTACAGACCGAGGAGTGGGAGAGGGGGGTCGGTGAGGGGGTAGGGGAGGCCCTCGTCGAGCTTTTCTCCTATTGCATTTTCATCGTTGGTCCGACGTTTTCGCATATATAAACGAGAACTATCTAATTTTTCTATCCACGTCAACTTTTACTTTTAATAGATAGAAATAAAGAGAACAAGATAACGAAAACAAGACAAAAAGAGAGAGAGAGAGAGAGGGGGGAATAATTTATCTGTTTAAATTTTCGAAAATTGAACCTACCTTTTACGATAATTAATATGAAAATTTGATCTAACGTAAATTAACGATACCATTATTCGAACGAAATATCGAATTATAATACGATCATTTATTATTCCTTTTCACGATATATTTCTATGTTGCATTAACTGGAAAAGAAGTGTGTTAATAAGTAAATGTTATCGATCGGCACCAATTTGTCTTTCTCTATTTCCCCATTCCACACGTACGCTATATTATACTCGTTCACTCATCAACTCGTCTATGGAATAACATAGTTTCCGGAACGACTTATTTTATGGATATACGTGGCTTCGAGAGTACCACGAGAGTCACGAAAAGTTTCGTGAGATAAGGTGTGTGCTTCGTTTACCTACACTCTCATACACTTATATACATGTACGTACAGATACATACATAAACGTGTATACATGTACGTACATATACATACATACATACACGTGTGTACGTGTACGTACACATGCATATACTCTGTCATTATCTGTCATTACTCGTCACGCGTTGTTTTTAGTGTTTTTTTTTCAACGTCCTCGTGCGAATGACCAAGAAAAAAAAATCGCGTTATTTCTTTCAACGCGAAATAATACATCGATCGGATTCTTTCGTAAAAGGACTTTTCATACCACCTTCCTGACCTCTCCTCCTCCTCCTCCTCCTGCTGCTGCTGTTCCCCTTCTTTCTTCTTCTCCACTAGTTAAGTGTATATAGTCCAACGAATTTTACAAATTGCTCTTAAGAACACGCCTAGTGATTTACCGTCCTCCTCTTCTCTCTTTTTCCACGACCGATATTCGTAGGCCTAGTTGGTCACGCGACTCGCGGTTAAAATTATCTCACAGTGTGCTTTGCTGGATAAGTAGGAAGAAGCATGGTATAGCATAGAAAGAGATTCGTTATTTTAGTAAGATTATTTATCTTATTTTCTAATTTTGTTCCTTTCTTCTCTTTCTTCCTTTTTGCACGGAAATTTTATTAACGAAATATAAGTAAATATATATTTTCTATGTGATGTATTTTTTTGTAAATTCATTTCAAATCCGTTCTATAATATTAAATATATATATCAATAATAATTAATTAACAGATAATATTGTAGGATTCGTGAAAAAATTGGGCCGTTGAATTGACTGGAGGACCGGGATTCGAACCTGGATTTTTTGCTTTCGGGTGACTGCCTTTAACCATTGAGCTATTCAGGACTTACCGTTCAATCTTCTCGCGAATGCCTATTTAAGTTTCGGCTTGAAGGCGCTCGCATCCTACAATATATTTATAAAGATAAAAGATTGATATTTATTTATATTTATTTATATTTAATTATTAATATATATATATATATTTATATAAATGATATATTTTTATTATATTTATTTATATTTAATTTATAAAGATAAAAAGATTGATAAACTTACTCGCGATACATTTTTATTTATATTTGTTTTTATCTCTACACCTATTATAACTCGTATCAATAAATCCATATATTTTATTCTTTTCATTTTAAATAATCCATACTCGTATCTAGGAAAAAAATATCAAACAAATAATCCAACTGTCTACTACTAATATACTTGGATTGACGTTTATTTGAAAAATACGTATTTTATCGTAACACTCGTCTGTCACATCCTCTTAAAAACATAATAAATAATACGTCGTACGAAACAAATCAGATTGTCAAATAAATCGTACGACCAACTATTATACTTCTTGTCTACGCGCGAGTAATTCCTGTCTTACTTTTTCAACTCTAACATATTGCAATAATAATAATAATAATAATAATAATAACGATTTAAACGATTTTAACATTATCGAAATCGATCTATGTCAGTTTATATCTACCTATTGGAAGCCCGAGGCGTTTCACCACCAGGGGGATGGTTCAGGGGGAATGGGGACTTTTAAACTCGATTCTCAACACATAGATAAACACATATATACGTTTGTACCCCCACCCCGCCCACTACACCCAGCTTCGAGTTTGCTGCACACATTCGTACACGTAGTACCAGTTATCTCGTGAATGAGAATTACAATGGTGCGTTCGAATTTTCTCCTACATTTCCCTCCCTCTTTCTCTCACCCCCCTCTCCCTTTTCCCCCTTTATCTCTCACTCTCTCTCTCTCTGATTTTGTTCTTTGCACGCACAGCTGCGGCCCGTAGCATCGAACGATTAATCACGTTCTCTCGTTACCGATAATTAATCCCGTGTCGCTCGTACCTTCGGTTGAATGAGAAATAAAAGAAGAAAAAAGATTAAAAAAGAAAAAAAGAAAAAATAGAAAAAGAGCGAATGGAATTAACCCGAGTACGGATGAATTCCACCACCCGATATATATCCGCGAATTCTCGCCAATCGAATGACTGGGTTCGTTTTCTATCTCGCGGGAGTAGATCAAATTGAAGAATACATTTCCCCCAGTTCGATGGAAACTAACGCCTCCGACCGACCGCCCACTTCCACCCCCACCCTTTTTTTTCTGGTCATCTTTGAGCATCGCGCGTGAAAATTTCATCACTCGTACTTGAAAGATTAAAACAAAACAAAAAACAAAAAAAATTAGGACGTGTGCTCCATGGCAATCACCGATGGGTTCTCTCTCTCTCTCTCTCTCTCTCTCTCTCTCTTTCTCTCTCTTTCTCATCTCGAAAATTTCGTCAACGCGACCTTTACCTCTTTGGTACAGGGTTTTTACGAATTTTTTTATTCGAATCGTAGATGTATATATGTGTATATATATGTGTGTGTATATATATGTATGTGTGTATATTTATATGTATGTGTGTATATATATGTATAGGTGTGTATATATGTATGTGTGTATATATATGTATGTGTGTATATATATGTATGTGTGTATATGTATGTATAGGTATACGTATATGCAACGTTCGTTATGGTGTTACGTGGAAATATCTGTACCTGGATTTACCTTTTTTTATTTTTTTATTTTTCTTTCCTTCTTTTTTATTCCTCCGAATCTCGTTAAATTTTGATTCTCGTTATACGATATAACGGATCGAAGTATTTTTCACGGCACGAATGTCGAATATCGTGGCCCTCTACTCTCACATGTTACATTTTTCTATCAAACTTACATATATATTATTTGAACATGTGTATGTGTGTGTGTGTGTGTATATGACGCATACAAACAAACGTATATGGTTAAAAATGGTAAGGTGTCGTGTGGTTAATCTAATGAACGTAATTTATTCCATCGTTTAAACGTAAGACGTAATACTGATTGTATTCCAACTTACTTGTATTCTAGCTAGCTAGTAGTACTTTTTATTCAAAAATACTGATTGTATTCTACTTTAAAATGGCATTTTAGATAGACAAGAAGAATAATAGGGTTCAAAGGAAAGGGAAAACGGTTTGAAAGATAGGAGTGAGAAGAAAGATAGATGGGGGGTGGGTGGGTGAGAGGGTGAGGCCAGGAACGGGGTGTTCTCGTTTATATTTTCCTCGTTGATAGTTTCGTGCTTCGTTAAATAAATCCAATTACTTGTCTCTTTAGATGACGAAAGTTAATTAAAGTCGGGCGAATATTACGAGGATGGATGAAAGGAAGGGAGGAGGAGGAGGAAGTGGAAGAGAGAAAGAGAAGAACAAGAAGAAGAAAAAGAAGAAGAAGAATAAGGAAGGGAATACAAATAAAGTTCGAATTTCATTTCGGTAAAAGTTCAGGATGAATTCCGTGAACAGTTTAAAAAGCTGTCATCGTCTCGTTCTCGTTAGTCTCTTCGTTTCTTTCATTCCTCTTATGCTTTTTGTTTAAAATGAACGAACGAACGAATGAATGAAAACGAGTTATGGAATTCAATGAATCTGAAGTAGGAATTGATAATTTATTATATTTCACTTTGAAAGTAATACGAAACACGAATAGAAACGTTTAACTTTCTACACACACACACTGAAAGGAAGAGTGTGAGTGAGGGATGGGATAGGTTGGGGTGGGCTGTGGGGGAGGGGGGGAGTGCAACGAGGATATGGCGTGTGCACTCTTCACGGTTGCTAAACTTTCACGTTAAATACCCGAAACGAACGAAACGAGGGGAAAATTGTGCCTAATAGAATTCTTCGGGGGTGGGGGGAGGGTTTTAATGGAATTCACGTATCGCAAGTCCTTTTTTTTGTGGTACTTTTTTTATTTCCGCGAGTAGTCCGAATGAAAACAAAAAAAAACGAACTCGTCCGCTCGTTGGTTGACGGAGGAGTGGAGTGGGGTGGGGGGATGGGAGAGGGGCGATTAAACAGTTAGGCAAATGAAAATTGCAGCTACAATTTTATTTCGATTCTATTTGTTTTTTTTTTATTTTCGTTTTTTTTTTTTTAAATAAATATTCCGACGATATGATTGATTTATATTTTTGGAAACAATGACGAACGGAACAAATATAAACAAAAAAAGATGTCCTTCGCGAATACGCGCATGGTTGTTCGTTTTGATTTTTATTTTTCGGATCGAACGTCAAAGATAAATTTGGATCGATCGTCGAATCATGTGACGCGAAAAATTGAAAAGATAAAGAACAAAACAAACAAGTAAAAATTTAACAACAACAACAAAAAAGAGATGGGCAAACATTTAAAATATAAATTGATGGTAGTTTTCGACGTAGGAGGCGTGGGGGGGGGGGTGGGTGAGGGCGGGTATCTTTTGGTTTTGAAACCGATGCGAATTTCGTAATATTTGTTGCAACAAACATAAACTCAATGTGCAAACGTGTTGTATGAACTCTCTCGTTGATGATAGGTTGGTGTAAGTGGTAGTAATGGCCTTGGTGTTTGACGTACGTGCATAAAACATCGTCCAGTTTCAGGATGTTGTTTAACGTTTTTTCGAAACTCTCAGCTAGTTTCAACGTGTGAAACTTCAAATCACGAGTTTTTTTCTTTCGGTTGGATGTTTTTGATTGTTTTTTTTTTGGTTGTTCTAATTAAACGAGTTTCGTTTGTTCACCCCTTTTACGTTTATTAAAATTTCACGTTATTACTCATTATACTTTTATATATGAAATTTACATTTTATTTCTCTTAATTTTGTTGCCAATTCGATATATGAATCGTTCAAAGAAATCAAATTAGTTCCAAAAAAAGAACTGAAATTGACAAAAATTACAATTATTATATGTAATAAATTGATTTTTGAAATGTTTAATGATAATTCGATCAGAAAAATATAATAAAAACATTTTTTAAAGGTTGAAGAAGAAGTTTGCAATCCATTTGACAATTAAAAAAAATATTATTTATTCGACGCAAAATTTACAAAGAAAAGACAAAAAAAAGAATCAGAAAATATCCAAAAATGAATTTAACCGCAATTTTGGGTTTCCTATAGTGAATTATAGGAAAAAAAAAAGTAGTCTTCTTCCGTTCGTATATTCGTTCATTTAGATTTTATTCGAATTGCATTTGGGTAGAAATGTTCTAACCACGACGCGAATCGCATTGTACAACGGCGAATGCCTGGGAGCGATTACTCGATAAATTTATAGCCATTGCGATCGTACATTAAGCAGGTAATATTCGTACACGGCTTATCTCTATTGCTAATTACATTACGCGGTTGAATCCCAGTATCATTACTTCGAAGTCCGTATCAACCTATCCGAGGTCCTATCTAGTTTCGGACGTTAATGTTTTTCGATCGATTACGTTCGGTTAAAAGGAAACAAGATTTCTGTACTTTTTCAATCTTGTCCTATTCCCAAAAAAAAAAGAAAAAGAAAGTAAGAATTCATTCATTACCATTTTCATTTGACCCTTTCACTCATTTGAGAAAGTATATTCGAAACAGAATTCTGTTTTGATCCTTGACGAGGTCGTAGATTGGTCAACTTGTAGAATGTGTGTGTGTGTGTGTGTGTTAGGAGAAATTGTAAAGGGTTGTCGAAAACAAGGTTGTAATAGCGTCGGAAAGGGATGAAATAGGATGGTCCGAAAAGCGTAAATATACAAGTAACTCGGTAACTCGTTAATCGTCCAGTTTATTTACCAGTTAAATAACGAACTCGACCACTTGGAAGAATACATTAGTGTGGGTTATCCGTAAGCAAGGGATGAATTTCTAAAGTGTTGTATGAGTGTGTTGAACTAGCAAGCAAGCAAGCAAGCAAGTATGCGAGAGAGAGAAGTATAGAAGGGTAGAAATTGGCAGAAATTACGTTACTTTTCAAACTAGTCCGCAAGTTTTGCTGTCGGGGGTGGTGGTGGGGGTGTTGGTAGGGGTGCTGGTGGGGGTGTTGGTGGGTCTCAACGCTTTCCTTCGTTCCTTCCAACGGCTCTGCTAATGAAGGAAACTTTCCTATTGCTTTTTTAAACAATACCCACCTGTCGTTCAACTTTCTAACGAACTTCGACGATCGCTTTATCTGATCGTAGACAGGAGGAGAATCACCTGAAGCAAGAAAATAGTGTTCACGGTGGTGGGAATGCAATTTGGGGGTAGAGGTGGTAAAGGGTGTAGTTTAAAGGTAGGGATTATTAAGAAACTCTCTCTCTCTTTCTCTCTCGTTTTCTTTCTCGAGTGAGTTAAAGTATGGTGTAGATCGATTAGAGGAAAGAGGAAGAAATCTGAATGAATGGTATTATAGTTTCTCGAAAGAACGAAGAGGCCAATCGATTTACTTTCTTACTAACTTACTTTCTTACTAACTTACTTACTTACTTGCTTGCTTCCTATAATGGTGGTGTTGGTGTATGTAAGCTAGAAGAGAAGAGAAACGATCCTTCAAAAAGGATCGTCAAAGAGTGGTCCCCGTGACTTGCGTTAATCGAGTCGAAACGACCTTGGTAATTGCTTTTCCCACCTATTCTACTCTCCATTTCTTCCTATCTTTCTTTCCTATCTTCCCCTTTCCCTTTTCAACTACACCTTTTATCTAACCGTTCGTATAATGGTCCCTACGTGATTCGATCGAGATAATAAATTTACGTTTCCTTTTCTCTCTGTCCTTCCTTTCTGATATTTATTTTTATTCCGAGCATAGCTAATTTTGAAAGATTTCAAGACCGTGCGATATAATTTTATCGGTTTATTTCATTATTTCAACGTCCATTTATATTTTCACGTCAAATCCTTTTTTTTTCTTCTCTCTCCTTCATTCGCGTATAATCGCGGTGAATATTCAATTTTTATATCCTAGAATAATTCTCACTCGCTTGATTTTTTAATTTATCTCTTATCGTGTGTTTCATTGTATTTTTATATTTTATTGAAAATTAACGATTTGATTTTTAATCAATTATTATAAAATGTTTGATTATAATAATTGCGTTGAATAAAATCTGTTAATCTTAATTACGATTATATTTTTTTATTCAACGTTTTTCTTTTTCTTATATATATTTATATATTATAGAAATATATAATATATAATAATATATAATATTACCTATAATATGTATATATAATAATGTATAATAATATAATATATTATTTTATTTTTTTATTTTATTTTATAATATTTTATAATATATTATTATTTTTTTATTTTATAATATATTATTATTATTTTATATTTATTTCTTATATATATAAATATAATGTAAGATTGGTGAAAAAATTGGACCGTTATACCGGGACTCGAACCCGGATTTTTTGCTTTCGACTGCTTCTTTTACCATTGAGCGACTGCACTTTAACCACTGAGCTATCCAGGGCCTACCGTCCAATCTCTTTACGAATGCCTATTTTTAGCATGGAGGCGCTCGCATCCCACAATAATATAATATTTTTATATATATATTTCTTTATACATATTATCTTGAAATTAAATAGTAATATTAATTTACAATAAATCATTATAAAATATTTAATAAAATAAAAAAATGTGTATATTCGTTTAATACAAATATATATTTAGTATGTTATTTTATTTTTCGGATCGTTATCGCTAACTCGTTGGTATACATTCGATAAGGATATACAAGGTGCGGTAGCTTTCCGTCTAAATCAAGTAATTCCGTGAGTCAATGTTATCCTTCCTCTCGTAGGAAAGCTCGAAAGCCGTGTTATATATGTTGTGTTAGACAGAGAAATGGGGAGAAGGAAAAGGGCTAAAGTTTTAGCTGAGTAATCCAATTCAATGTGTACAGTCCTAGTAATAGTAGTAGTAGTAGTAGTAGTAGTGGTTAACTGTGTGGGTACTCGTAAAGAAACATGTCGAGAGACATCATCGACGAGTCACAGTCTTTCGGTAATTCCTCGTTGGAGACCTACTTTCTTTTTTCTTTTTATTTTCCTCTTTTTTTTCCTCTTTATTTTTTCTTTTTTTTTTTTTTTTTTTCTTCTTTTTTTATTCTCTCGACGACTTGTCAGCGAACGTGAGAGGCGACCGTCACAAAAACGTTTGAGCGTTAAAAGCCCCAACACTATATTTCTACAGACCATGTTACCAAAGCGTGCGAGAGAAAATGAATAAGAGAGAGAGAGAGAGAGAGAAACCACGGTTACGAGTTCTGTGCATACATTATGAACGCGGTCGCGATGAAAAGTTTTCTAAAAAAAGAAAAGGAAGAAGAAGAAGAAGAAGAAAGAGAAGAAGAAGAGGAAGAAGAAAACCCATCGAATTTTTCTTCTATTTTTCTCATTCACTCGTATTCTTCAGCTTTTAAACCAGATTCTCTCCTTCCTCGGATTTTTCCCAAATAACTTTGCGAAATTGGTTCTTAAAGATCCTTTACATAACCTATAAATTGACAACCGTTCAATTTCCTTTCTCATTTTTCACTATAATAATAAAAATAATAATAATAATGTGATATAGGAAAAATTCAGGAGTTAACAGGATTTGATGTTTTCTTTCTCGTGTGAATTAAAGAAATTTGAGACGCAGATAACAGAGAACTATTACTTAATTCTTTGCACTCGAATGGCGCCGATAAGGCGCCCAGCTGATTTCAAGTTTCATTAAATATCACAACAAAACTAATTACAGAGTGTAGTATTTATCAAAGTTTAATAGTAATAATTAATAGTAATAAATAATATTATTTACGATAATAAATAATAGTAATAAATAATTTAATAGTAATAGTCTAATGAAGTGTTCAATTATTTTTAGAATAGTTAAAGATGATTTTGTTATTCTTCCTTTTGTCATGTGTGTGTATTATGTTTGCACGAGTATGAGTGGATGAGAGAATGTGTATGTGTTCTTCGTGCGTGTTTATGAAATATTTTTAAGAGAAATATTATCGAAAAGAGTACAAATTGACCAGCATATTTTACGTATTCGTTTAATTAATTGCATGTAATTAATTAAGAGTCTAGAAAAGAAATGTTAAAGTTGTAAAAACAAAAAATAGAATAATGTGACAATCAATGTATAAATTTTGAGGAAAAAATATATAATTATTATTATTATTGTGTTTTGCGAGTGTGTAAAAAAAACATATAACACGTGTTAGCGTTGAAAAATTGACGGCATCAGAATTGAAATTCCGCGGTAGGAGGACGCGTTTCGTTTAATTTGTGCTACTGCACAAATGCGACAAAGAAAAGGAATGAAAGAGAAAAAAAAAATAGAAAAGAAAGATAGATAAAGAGAGAAAGAAAGAAAGAAAGAGAGAGAGAGAGGATATAACAAAAGAATTCTCGTCGGCAGAGCTAGGCGGTGCCGTTGCATTCCGTTCGCAGTCACCTGCATATTCCCATGCCATTCAACTTGACTTTTACGATGCACGATTACTTTCACTGTGGCAGCACACTACTAAAAACCCCAGCAAGTAGCAAAAGCCTTGCGAAGGAATCGCGGAAATGTTCACGAACCGGCTACCAATCGTGACGCGATGTTATAATGAAACGTTTACTTTTTTTTTTTCTTCTTTTTTTTTCTTCACCTTTAGCGTACGTGGTGTGTTTTCTTTGCTTTTTTTTTTTTTCTTTCCTTTTCTAACCACCCTCCCAATTAATTATCATTTAATTGCGTAGCAAATAGAGGAATACCTAATTACCGCGTACAGGTAAGTACAGGTACGTTAGAAATTTTATTCCAACTATGCAAATACGTTTTTATTATAAATTCGCGTATTACTATAATAGAACGGTTAAGTTATTTTTTTACATCGATTTCTTTTTATTCGCTGATATCTTTTTGTAATTTTTCTTTTCGATACGTGGAAATAAATTGAACATATTTTTTTCTTCTTTTTGTTTTTTTTTTAATTAGATAGAAGAACATGGTACGTAAATCAAATCTATCTTAAATATATTTTTTTGTTTATTTACGTTTATTTTTAATTACAAATACTTCGTTTTAATTTTTCATTCGTATTTCTAATGAGTAAAAAAATGTTAATTATTTATTTTTTTTTCTTTCTAAATATTAAATCGTATCGAATAAGAAATTTGTTTAAATTAGACTAACATTAATTTATATCGTTTACATTCATTCGTAAATAATATTTATTTAGATATAATAAATAAATATAATAAATAAATATATATAAATAATATATAATAATAATATAATAAATATAATAAATAAATATAAATAATATATAATAATAATATAATAAATATATAAAAAATAAATATAAATACGAATAATATAATAATAATATAATAAATATAATAAATAATAAGATAATAAAATATAGGACAAATAATTTTCAACTGTGATACGATTTAAGCAAGTAAAATTATTGTCAATTTATATGGCAGACGAATTATTGATTAATCGTTAAATGCAAAGGAGATATTGTGTGAGATGATAATAATAGGCTGATCGGTGACGTAATCGGAGAAGCATTTAATCACCAAACGACAGAGGCTTTTAAGATGAATCACGATTGTGATTGGAGGTTCCTAGTGTGCGACAGTACTAGTGGTATCACGATGGAACAATTAGTGTCAACGAGGCAACGTTTCAAGTGAATCTTTCTTTATCTTTCTTTATCTTTCTCTCTCTCTCTTTCTTAAACGAGTCGGATCGCTTTGACTCATTTAATTTTTTAACGTGAGAATTCTTTTTTAATCTCGATTATTCAGCAGTCTTTGAAAAAAGTTAAAAAAAAAAAAAAGAAAAGAAAGAAAAGTAATAACGCGAAGATTTTAACGAACTCTCGAACAAGAACAAAGCTATCAGATTAAAATACTGAGAAGATAATGGACGAGATGACGTTAGGAAATCTTTCAGAAAGATAATAGTACGAACAGATTATCATTTTTATTCCCTTTCGTATTATTTTCAGGATTTTTCTATTTTTTCCAATCGTGGTTGTGGTCGTGGTGGCTATGACCGCGTACGAAATTAAATCAAGTGGCTTTAAAAAGAAGCACAAAAAAAACAAATAATCTCGACTTTTGATATACTTCGAGCATGAAAAAAAGCAACCAAACAAACTGAGAGGAGTGGGGGGAAAGTTTGAGGTGTGATATCGCGAGAAAAAATAGAAAATAAAAAAGGAAGAAAGAAATAAAAACGATACCCGTTAGATTAGCGTTCACGAATCAGTCCTCGTTCGTTTCACGAGTTTAAGAAAAAGCAAAAGTTCTTTCCTTCGAGTCGATCGTTACATTAGATTCGCCTAACCGAAAAGTTTTTTAATTTAAGTGAAGAGGTGAGCGGATTTCAAAGTACTTCTCCTCTTATTCTACCTGAGAGCTACGAAACCATTTTCCCTTTCTTACTTTTTTTTTTTATTTTCCAGAGTTCACGAATCATCGTTAGAACGATGTTGGATTCATTCGTGTTTGTGTGTGTATGTGTGTGTGTACGTGTAACGTTAAACGTGAGAGCTTAGATTCGTTCGTTCGTGTCTGTGTGTGTCTGTGTGTGTTTGTGTGTATACGTGCAACCTTAAACGTGAGAGTCTAACATTTAAGGCTAATTAGTTAAAATGTTGAATTCGCTTGTATAATGAAATACATGAGTTGCTCTTGATCTTGATAGACGCATGTTTAATGCACCCTTTGGCAGTTTCCTACTCTAGTGGTACATGTATTAATAACCAAACCACTTTCATGAGTATCTCTCGCTAATATATCACAAATGCTGTTATATTAACCCCTTGAGTTGGCAACTTATTCGTTAGAAATGAAAAGAATAGGATATAAGTTGACAAGCATCTAAAAATTTTATTTAATAATCAAATTTGATCTTTCACTATAATGATTTTTATTTTATTTAAACATGGTCAATATATATCTAATACATAATTAAATTTTTGTATAAAATTATAAATGAAATCATTTTATTTTATATATCAAATATAAAATGATTATTATTGAATTATCTCTGAATTATCTCTTACACCCCCTCCCCCATACGTTTAAGTATAAAATACGTTGATTTAAAAATCACATAATTTTGTCTTATTAAATATACTTCTTATTAAACTCTTATGGTTTTTTTTTGGTCTTCTTTGTGGTCTCAGATGTGATCTTTCACTATAATGATTTTTATTTTATTTAAACATGATCTAATACATAATAATTGAATTTTTGTATAAAATTATTAATAAAATCATTTATTCTATATTTTAAATACTTCAAATATAATAAATATCGTTTGAACACAAAGATATTAATTATTGATACTTTAAAATGATGACAAATGAAATAGTAGAACGATTGGAATATAAAATAAGTGTCACACTTTAAATCGTTATTCAATAAATAATTATTATATATTTATTATATAATATATATATAATATTTATAATAATATATATAATATTTATTATAATTTATAATATTATATATATTATTATTTTATTATATATTTATAATATAAATAATTATCCATAATTGAATTATCTCTTTACACCCCCTCTGCCCAAACGTTTAAGTATAAACTACGTTGATTTAAAAATCACTAAATTTTGTCTTATTATATTTACTTCTTATTAAATTCTTATGGTTTTCTTTGGTCTTCTTTGTAGTCTCAGATATGATCTTTCACTATAATGATTTTTATTTTATTTAAACATGATCTAATACATAATAATTGAATTTTTGTATAAAATTATCAATAAAATCATTTTATTTTATATTTTGAATACTTCAAATATAATAAATATCGTTTGAACACAAAGATATTAATTATTGATTAAGATGATGACAAATAAAATAGTAGAACGATTGGAATATAAAATAAGTGTCACACTTTAAATCGTTATTCAATAAATAATTATTATATATTTATTATATAATATATATATATATTATATTATTTTATTATATATTTATAAATATAAATAATTATTCATAATTGAATTATCTCTTTACACCCCCTCCCCCATACGTTTAAGTATAAAATACGTTGATTTAAAAATCACATAAAATTTTGTCTTATTAAATATACTTCTTATTAAATTCTTATGGTTTTCTTTTCTGGTCTTCTTTTCATCTTTTTCGAACACGTCAATCTTTTTCTCTCCTCTTATTTTTCTGCAAATTACGAAATTATTAAATTAAGAGCGTTATGAGCTGCCCCTCCTCTCTCCCTCCCCCGCCCCCTTTTTCTTCGTTTTATTATTTTTATTTTATTTTTTATTTGGTTGTCTTCTTTTTTTGTTTTCTTTTTATCCACGTTGGTAGTCGGTCTCCGTAATTTGCCGGCAAAATGGATTTCCGGATGGACGGTGGTGGTGGTGGTGGGTAGGTTGCGAGATTGTGGGGTTGAACGCACTTCGAGCGTGATATGCGTTTTGACCGTTCGTCGCCACGATAAAAGCGAGAAAAATCGGTCTCCGTTGTGGGTACGTAAACGATCGGTCGAATCAAAAGGGAACGGGGCAAAATGAAAGATAAAAACAATAACAAAAAAAACACGTCATCTTCGCCGAATAATCGTCCAACGTATTTTCTGCTTTTTTTTTCATTCGCACCTCCGTAATCATTTTCTTTTCTTTTTTTTTTTTCATTATTTTTTGTTTTCTTTTTTTTGGGAGGGGGAGGTTTAATTATTGAATTAAAGAATTTCAATTTGATCGAAAATAATTGTACAACGTTTGAATTATATTCAAATTTTAAGTTACATGCTGATAGATTTCTTTTTTTTTTCTAATATGTAATTTAATCATAATTTTTGTTCTAATCGATATAACATAGAAATGTGTTGTACTATTTTTTTTTTTTTTAATACTTTTTCATTTATGGATAACTTGTGTATAAATTTTTTTCTATTATTTTTCAATTGCAATATCTTTCATTTCAATTGTGAAATTAATTCCGAATGGCAGATGACAAATTGTTCGTAATTTTGATAATCGAAAAATAATCAATAGAATAAATAAGAAGAAAAGGAAACTGAAGAAATATATTTTTCGTTTCTTTTTCATTTTTTAAATTCGTCCCGCATGAAAGGGTAGTCGGAATTCTTATTGAATGTTCAGAATTCCCTGGAGAAATGTCATTGGATCTTCTTTAGATTTCAAAAAAATCCGAACCTTTGTCGTCTATTCGTAGAAAGATGAGATGTTCTTATAGAAAAGAACAGACAACATTTCCCTCTCTCTCTTTCTCTCTCTCTTTCATTCTTTCTTTCTTTCTTTTCTTTTCTTCGTGGAAATGAAGGGTCTTCATTTTCAAGTTCACGTTCTCTTCGATTCTCATACGGTTTTTAGCTTCTTTCCAGCGCAGTTGAAGGAAAAATCCCTCCCCCTCCCCCCCTCCTCCCCCCTATTCCTGTTGGCACCGATAAAACCACGCGAGAGCTCTTCTTGAGAGTTCGTCGACCGTGAAATAAATTTTCTTACGGTGCTCTCACTCTCTCTTCTTCTCTTTCTCGAACGTGCGTGAAAGATTTAATAAAATCGTCTGTACGAACGAAATATTAAACGAAACTCGTGTTATTCGACGATTTACCCCCACCCCCCTACGTGTTTTTATTTACTTTATCGAAATATTTTCTATTGTGAAAATGAAAAATAATCATCAAATTAATCATAAATCAAATAATTAATCGAAAAATACTTGAATATAATATCAATTTTATTTAAATTTGAATATAAATTTGAATAAAGGAGAATTTTCTTATTTTATTTTATTATTTTTTTATTTATTTATTTTTCTATTAAATAAAATTGACAGAGAATTAACTCGACGATCGATTTAACGTGTGAATTAGTTTTATTTGAAAAAAACAATAATTAATAAATTCCAATGAAAATTCGATAAACGTTAATTCGTTTTGATAAAAGTTCTTACCGCAACGAAATTCCATTTACGAAGTAACGAAGATACGAACAGGTAAATGCAACTGCACCACCACCACCACTATCGACACACACACACACACACACACATATACATATTCGTGTACGGTTAAACTATATATATAGTTCGGTACGAAGGACCCAAACTAGAAACTGTATCTCGCGGTTACGCAATAACTTTGCACCTAACGATCTGGACTCTAATCGTCAGGATAATGGTACGAGGACATGCTGAAGAGTTAACGATCCCATGAAACGCACCACCATAGTGTCAAGTATTGTATTTTAGAGGTGGTTACGTTTATACTCGATAATATCTTTCGCACTTAATCGTAATTAATGTTTATTACTACAAAAACACCTGAATAATTAAGTATCATTTGAAACTTTCTTAAGAATATACTATAATACGATCGTTTCATTTTCCATTTTTATATTCTAATTATTTTCTATTAGTCAAAATCTTATCTTAATAGATATTCAAATATCGTTTTACACGATACTACGATAAAGTTTTTTAATATTAAATAACTGGTTCATCTGTGGAAAAGTTTTTATTTTTCAAACGAATTTTTGGACAACAAAATTGAAGTAAATTTACTATCGTGAAAACATATTGGAAAAAGAAGACCATTTAATCCTAAAACGTATATTTCAGTATGTATTACAGAATATAGGAAGGAGAATCTAACGTAAACGATAGGCTTAACACAATCCTTCGATGCAGATAAACGTATTGGAAAAAATGTACGTATTATTATTAACGATTTTGATATTTAATATCATTTAATCGTATAGTTTCGTTGACATTTTAATTATAACAAATACGAATACGATAATATAATCCTGCGTACTTTTTAAATATAAAGTAGTATCTCTCTCTCTTGATTTTGATATTTTATTTAATAAAATATTTCATTTATTCGTATAATAGGATAATAATTCTGCGTACGTTTTTTAAATCTAAAGTAAATATCTTTTGTTCTTATCAGTAGTTACAATTTATTAGATTCGCAAGACGAATGACAACATAAATTATGAAAATAAAAAATGGCACTTCTTTGAAAGATATAACAAGGACTTACGTGCCTGTCCTCAATTTCGCCGTTACCTTATCGCTGGAATAACTTAGTTGACTTAGGTAAAACGTTGTGATATAATATCCCCCGTTCTACGTTCGTAGATTATACGAACAAGCAGTTTTCTCCGAGATCTTGGTTGTTCCCGATAAAATGGCGCTTTTACCGAACGAATTCTCGCCGTTACGGAATATTAAATGCATCCTATAACCTACTCCCTTTAAGTTTCCCTAGTAAACCTCTATTTTAGTCTTTAGTTTAAATAATTAATATACTCGTATGTTCTCTCTTAATGACGTTCGCGTACGAAAGTACCCTTCTATTTAATTTACATACTTTAAATAATAGAGACAAGAAAGTACTATTTTGGATTCTACGTTAGATGCAAACAAAGATTATCGCGATGCACAAACAAGTTTGTTGAAAGAAAGATTGCTAATTAAGATTTTTCGTCGTATATTAATTACATTGTTTTTTTTTTCTTATCGTTAAAAAAACATCATTCTAGTTGGCCCATTATTACTCGTTAATAGATTGATCATCGAATGATTTCATTTTACAAGTAAAATCTGTATTTTAATCTACGTTCACATTATTTCTTATACGCTTATATTATAAATATTCAAATATTTTTTTAATATATGTCATAATACTTTAGTTGAATAATATCGATAAGATAAAACTCGATTCGACGGGTTGTGTGTAAATAATAATTAAATTAAAAGATTTGTAATTAAGATTT
Source organism: Polistes fuscatus (assembly GCF_010416935.1). NCBI lineage: Eukaryota > Metazoa > Arthropoda > Insecta > Hymenoptera > Vespidae > Polistes > Polistes fuscatus. The sequence continues at coordinate 1,528,278 of NW_025113099.1, forward strand.
CACCCGTCCATTCATTAAATTTCTTTGTATATTTCGTTATCGTAGATGGAATCAAACCCCAAACTGGCAATTTATATTTGAAAATTTTTTCTTTTTCTTTTACAATGAAAGACATTTTAAGTTGATTTATTTCTGTTCTCATTGATAGATCGATCAAATTCGTTCGAATTTGGTCAGAAATAAAGTTTTAATGGATAGACGTTTCTTTATTAATTTATTTAGGACTCGTGAAAAAATTGGGCCGTTGGACTGACTGGACCGGGATTCGAACCCGGAATCTTCCGCTTTGATTATAATGTGTTTGATTATAACATTGCGTTGAATAAAATCTGTTAATCTTAATTACGATTATTTTTTTTATTCGCGTTTTTCTTTTTCTTATATATATTTATATATTATATTTCTGATATATATAAATATAATGTAGGATTGGTGAAAAAATTGGGGCCGTGGACCGGGGGGATTCGAACCCGGATTTTTTGCTTTCCGATTAGCAGGGCGACTGCCTTAAACCATTGAGCTATCCAGGGTCCACCGTTCAATCTCCTAACGAATGCCTATTTAAGCGTGTTCCTTGGAGGCGCTCACATCCTACATTTATACACATTTGTATTTTTTTTTTTTTTTTCAATCGAAGTATACTTACAAGAGTGCTCGTAAATTTTACTTTCACCGATGGATCCTAGATACATGCTCGGTTCTATCGAAAACTGAGCTTTAGTGGATAACAGCATATTAGCGTAATGGGAAAGGCTTGTAGTGGTAAAGTTTCAAGTTTGCAAGGACGAATCCTCTCGGAAGTTATAAATTCCAGAGACATCAAGAGACTACGTGATTCTCTCTCTCTCTCTCTCTCTCCTCTCTCTCTCTCTCTTCGTTTCTCTTTCATACTTTCAGACGTTCTACGTTCTCATCGTAACGTTTGTAAACCGTCTAGCAGAAGTTGAGAGACTGGATGTGAAATTGTTTAAACCAAGTTTCATTCTGTTAAGAAACTTTGTCGATGAGACTCCCAAGCATCGTTTATCATCATCTTACTTGCTGGTTGTCAGATACAGACGACGACAGACCACTCCTTCTCCAAACCTTCTTCTTTCCCTCTCTCTCTCTCTTCCTCTCTCTCTCTCTCTTACTGTATATTTCTCTTTTTACATATAACTGCCATTTTCCACGACGAGAACGTACAGAATTTCAACGATTTTCGACAGAAAAACCATCTCACAATACTCCCTTTCTGTCAAATTTCGTCTACGTTCTAAGAAGATGGTAATAGTCAAATATATTTGATATACTCGTACGATGTGTTATATTATATACGATATTAAAATATTTTTCGTAAGTTATTATTATATTTACGAATGAAAATTTATATCATTTATTTTTCAATACATTTCTTTCTCCTATTAATATAACAATTATTTATTTTCACAATTCTGTACGATTAAACGTATAAAGAAATTTGTTATATTTAAATCTAATAATTAATCAAAAGTTTCTCAGATATGATTCGAAGAGGATAATAATATCTCGAATTCGTTTTTTTGCATTATAAAATATCTATCTTAAGATATATTTAACGATATTACAATTTAGATTATTTTTTAAAAACGTTTTCAATTCTTACGACGAATAAAATAATGAAATTTCACTTAAAATCTTATTATAATAATAATAATTAAACGAGAAGTTCCAATTCGATTCAAAAAAAAATAGAAAAAACGTAGAATTATCTGAAGTTTCTTCTGAAAATTTCTTTTCTCATTTGTTTATTTATTTCTATATTTCTTAAAACATTCTTAACTTCGTAGAAACACATACTTACTTTGTTTGTTCTTAAACAATAGAAAATTTAAATGGCCAATGGCATTTCTATCTTTGTCTACGTTTCCATTTTATCTGTTTGTACACCTCGTATCTGTACAATAGATAAACTAGATAAACGTTTACCGTTAAATTAACGTAACACAATAACGTTGGAATACTTCAACGAGATAATACCATAATGATTTACGAATAATACTAACTTTTCTTAAATAAATAAATAAATAATAAAACTTTTCTTAAATAAATAAATAAATAAATAATAAAACTTTTCTTAAATAAATAAATAAATAAATAATAAAACTTTCTTAAATAAATAAATAAATAAATAAATAATAAAACTTTTCTTAAATAAATAAATAAATAATACTAACTTTTCTTAAATAAATAAATAAATAATAAAACTTTTCTTAAATAAATAAATAAATAAATAATAAAACTTTTCTTAAATAAATAAATAAATAATAAAACTTTTCTTAAATAAATAAATAAATAATAAAACTTTTCTTAAATAAATAAATAAATAATAAAACTTTTCTTTTAATTAAAAGAATTCATCTTCTTCTTCGTTGAAAAATTTGCTTTTTTTATGGGTCTGTAAAAAAATTCCTCGTTGGTTTCTTGGAGTCATTGCTGGTCATTGCCGGTGAATTTTTCTTTTATCATTTCATTTTTAAAGGAAACTAGGTAAACGTGTGCGGTGTATATATATATATATACACGGAGGACACTATTTTACGAATAAAAGAAGATTAAGTACGAAGTCGTGGAGGAGAATATGAATGGAGGAGACTAACCCTTTCCACCTTTCCACCTTCTTGACCCTACGACCTACCACCTCATCCCCTTATCGTCGGCCTTTCACGCGTACTTTGTTTGTTTCATACCGTTTTCAGAATTACCCTTTCCCCCTTCCTCTTCCTCACCCTTCCCTTCCCTTCCCCTATCCACCCTTCACCTTTCCCCTGTCCCTTTCCTACTTTCTTTTTCTTTTTCTTTCACCCTTTCGTTTCATCTTCATTTCTTTTTCACCAGGCTCCACTTTTTTACCATTTTTTTTCTCACTTTTATCCCCCTTCTTTTGCTACCCACCCCTCCCTCCTCCTGGGTTCTTCCCTCTCTCTCTCTCTCTTTTCTTTCTTTTTTTTTTATAATACTTACGCGTCTTCAAAATGTTTTTGTCACAATTCTCATTCGTTTCCACTCAACGGGAGGATGATACTCTCTTCTTTCCCCCCTCCCTTTTTTCTTTTTTCCGCGTTAGCATCCTCGATGAATAAAAATCCAGCTCGAGTTTTCACTGATTTTTTTAGATTACTAAAAATGAGAAAATATTTCTTCTTCTTTTTCTTTCTTTCTTTCTTTCTTCTCATTTATTTACGATTATTTTCCTTTTCTTTTTTCTTTCTTTTTAGTAAATTAATAATAGTAAATAAATTTTAACATAATTAAATATAAACATAATATTAAACATAATTAAATAAAATAGTAAATTAATTTTAAAAAAATTAACACTCCTTTGTGAAATGAACTCTTCATATTTTCCACTTTTCATATTTTTTCCACACTACCAGTAGATTAAGATACGCCATAGATATTTAAAAAAGCTCGATGACCAAATTGTATTTTTCTATTTTTCCTTCTGTTAACTTCGCTTATCAACGTACAGGTAAAATGAGGTGGAGGTGGTGGCAGAGACGAAAGAGGTGGTGGAGGAGGAGGTGGTGGAGAGGCTCCTTTTCGTCGAAATATCGGGGCGTCATGCGAGAATGATGGTAATCGTGCTACATAGTGATAAATGGTGCATCCACCCGAATCCCTGACGATTTACGGGAGCATCGACATGTTCATATAGTGTCTTTCTCTCTCTAACAGATATACACATACACACACACACACATACATATGCTGTCCTTCTCAACTCCCACAACCAATGTATACCTTTCTGTCTATCTGTCCTTCTCTCTACCCCCTCCCCCCCTCTCTCTCTCTCACTCACTCTCTCTCACTCTCTCTTTCTCTCTCTTTCTCTCGATACGATACGATACGTTGCATCGTCGACGTGCATAATAAACGATGCGTCGCGTGAGACCCGTCAAAATTATCGAATAGAATTATGAATCGTCAATATGCACTTCTCCGTTCTAGCGTGGCAGAACTTCGCAGTGCTTCTATTTACATCGTTCCCCCGATTCGATTTCGTGTTACAGATATAGTTTTTTCTTTTTTTTTTTATCTATTACTTTTTTTTACTGTCATTGTCGTTGTAGTTGTTGAAAATGTATGCTCGATAGAGGTTTGAAAAATAATAAAAAAAAAAAAAAAAATAAAAGGAAATGTCGAAATTTTTGACGCGACACAATAAAACGTGAACTCGTGAATCAAGTCCTTCGACAAGGTTCGTTTCGCGTTTTGTTTTGCATTTGTTTTTGTTTTTTTTTTGTTTTTTTTTTTGTTTTGTTTTTTTCTTTCCTTCTTTTTCATATACGAGATTAAAATTTGTGCATAGCAGTCGTCATCCTCATTTGACGTCGAATGAAAAGTTACTGTTCCAAATGTTTTGGCACTCTCGTATCTACGAACGAACGAACGAACGAACGAACGATCGAATGAATGAATGAACGAATAAACGTACGAATGTATAAATAAATAAATAAATAAATAAATAAATAAATAAATAAAATGAAGACTCTTCCTCGACTCGTTACCGAAATGGAAAACAAATTTCGGTAAAATCTCAATTATCCAACTTGCTAACCGATTATCAGAAATACCAATTACGTTGGGATGCGTGTGCAATTCCCTGCGTTTTACTCTTATACATATATATATACAGAATGTGTGTTGTGTGTGTGTGTTTGTGAGCGTGTAGATTTTTCGAAATACTCTCCGCTAAATTCTATCTTTATCTCTTTTCCAAGCGTGATATTAAGCGAGAAGAAAATATACGATTAATCCGATTACGCGTTTCGATATCCGAAAATCCGTATATCCACTTAAGCGAGTGCTTTGCGATCCATATTTTACGGATAATGTATAAACTTTCATGGTTGAAAAAGCAGTCGGAATGATTCACGGTTCCCTTTTTTTTATTTTTTTCTTTTTTTTTTCTTTCTTCTTCTAACATCGTCGTCTTATTTTAAAATTTAATCCGAAGAATTTTCTTCGAGTACTAATAATTCTATATACCGATTTTCGGAATCCCACTCTAATTCTAACTTTATGCTCGTTAAACAACATTTTAACGCGATCTTAAGCTCAATAAATTGTCCGTTTTCTCTCTATCTCTCTCTCTCTCTCTCTCTCTCTCTTTTCATATATAACAGAAGAGGATAGAAACTCACAAATTGCATAATAACTCGTCGTGACCCATATCTCTGGAGGACCGACCAATACCATTGCGAAAATACGTGTTGTGTATGTGCACATATATACACAACAAGAACACATACACAAAACTAACTTTCAACTTTCCCAACATATACGGTTTATTGTAGAGTACGCGATAATAATAATAATAATTATAAATTCTCGAGATGGTACGAAATATTCTTCCCTTTAACCATGCACATACACCTATATATTACATATGTGTATATGTGTGTGTGTAATACATATACATACATACATACATATTCTCACACGTTTGTCTCTTTTTTTCAATGATCGAAATAGACTCTATATTTGAAGAATAGAAAAATAAGAGGAAACTCACGTTCCCATAGTTCGCACGGGGTTTGTCAAGCCCCGTTTCAGAATGCGTTTCATCGCGAGAAACAAAACGATTGCGAGCGTGTTGTTCGGACGACGAGGTGGGTGGTCTCTTCCGGTCAAACGAATGCCAGGAATGATTGACAAAAGAGAGAAAGTGAGAATGAAAGAGAAAGAAGAGAGAGAGAGAGAGAGTATAAACGATATTCCCAACGCGATTTTCCGGCGATAGGTCAGTGCTCGGTCATTCGAGACATATTCATGCACGTTCCATTGTTCGACAAGCAGCAGATGGTACCGAGCACCACCACCACCCACCACCACCACCACCATCATTCCCTATCACCACTTTACCATACCACCCTTAACGCTAGAGATCAATGCTTACAATAGCGACACATACAAACGTCTGCCAATATTATTTCCTATCTTTCATTTCACAATCTTCATTCTTGTTTCGAATCCTTCCTATTTATATTCTTTATTCTTTACTCCCTTTGCTCTCGAGCGGCGCCTATAAGGCGCCCGGCTGATTTCAAGCGTCAACTCGAGCGGCGCCTATAAGGCGCCCAATTGATTTTTCAACTTATAATCAATCAACTAACTAACTAATTAACAATCAACTTATTTTTTTAACGACTAATTTTCTGAAAACAAGTAATCCACGAGTGAGTCACGCCGCCCCACGGAACAGTCAAGTGTGACCCACCGGTGGGTCACCCCGGCGTGAACGTGTTAAATATCAAAAGAGTGCAAAGGGTTAAAAATAATAATGATAATAATAATATAATAATATCTCAAAGATAATCTTAGAATTGTTTTCGATTCTTGACCAAACGAAATAGAAAATAGAATTGCGAACAAAATTCGATTGAATAAGGAAGGAGGAGGAGGAGGAATGCGTGCGTAGAATTAAAAGAGAGTTAAGAGAAAGAGTAAGAGAGAGAAAGAGAGAATAGATAGATAGAAATAGAGAAGAGTAAGCGTAGCTCGCGGCTTTTCGTCATTCCGTGGAAAGTTTAATTATCGATGAAAAACAAATTGTGAGAGACAATTAGGAGGGAGAGGGGGAATAAAATTTGTATTAGATTTCATTTAATAAATGTTTTTGTTTATCCAATGGCCAGTAAATTTTTATTCAAGTCGATTTAACCCTTTGCTCTCGAGCGGCGCCTATAAGGCGCCCAACTGATTTCAAGTTTCATTAAATATCGCAACAAAACTAATTACAGAGTGCAGTATTTATCAAAGTTTGTTTTTTTTCGACATATAAATGAATAAACTGATGATATTTATTATTTCTATGCGCTTGTTTGTTTATAAATATTTTTTAAAGTACCTGTTAAATGTCTACTTAATTTGGCCGAAATCGTCTCGAGTTGCTGGTTCGCGCAAACGAAAAAGGCCTCGAGTTCAAAGGGTTAAATAACTCTTAACTTATTTCGATATTTATAATCTTTATTCTTTAAATAACATTCTTACTTTATTTCGATATTTATTTCATTACTTTTTTGATATTTATTTAATCATTTTCCCTTTCATTATTCAAACGAAATTCAAATTACGTTTCCTTTATACTCGATTGAATAATCTTAATTTTAATATAGAAACCAATTCTCGACTCTTTTTCATTCTCTTTTCGATTACGCGTAATCTTCGTTCGCTTTGCTCCTCATTCCGCCGGTTTATTAATTCTGTCGGTAAAAAAAACAAACAAACATTTCTGCACGATATTTTTCCACGATATTTATTTATTCGAAGTTGAATTTTTAATGAAATGAAAAAAACAAAAACAAAATGCGAATACGCGTTGGGAAATGAGCTTTATGGGCAATGATGCGAATTTCATCGAATAGAAACAAATAAAAAAAAAATATAGAAACAGACAGACAGACAGACAAACCGAGTGAGAGTGAGAGTGAGAGTGAGAGAGAGAGATAAAGAATGAGTGAAATGATGGAAGACGGTTAGAACGGTTTTTCATTTACCGTTATCAAAATGACGAGAGAATTCCCTTTTTGGAGCTTCGAAGCTCGAAATATTCGGGATATAAATTGGTAAGGGTTATGCTTGGTGGTATTCGTGTGAAAATGGGAGATAGGATAAATTTATTTGCTACGTGACACCGTAATATATATGTCTATCTTTTTCCTCTCTCTCTCTTCATTTTTATTCTTTCTTCTTTCTTTTTTGTCCCCCTCAGTGTATTTTTTTTCTTTTCTTTCTTTCTTTTACATGTTAAAAATCAGAACGATGCAGTGTCTCATTCACGTCTATTGCAGTTAGCAGAATATCCCATAGGTACTCTATCGGCACGCGTTCATGGGTGTCATGGTGTTATGGTGTTATCTTTGTTGACATTTTATGACCGAACGTAGAAGTAAGCACAGTTGGAAACGGTGCTTGGTTGTCTAGTTATCTCTCTCTCTCTCTCTCTCTCTCTCTTTCTTTTTTTTTTCTCTTTTTATCTCCCTTTTTTCACTCTCGGCTTTTCAGGGAACAAGGAGAAACGGGTCTGGTTTAGAACGAAGTGATGTTTTACGACGCGTTGTAAAATATATGTGCCAGACTTATAATGCTTTACGTGGCCTACGTAAAAAGAAAGAAAGAGAGAGAGAGAGGATGAAAAAAAAAAAGCAGAATTTACGAATCGTTCGTATAACCGGAGAAAGAAGAAGGATGATAGTCAAGGGTTTAGATGAAATTTTGTAAATTTAAATCAGGAATTATTATAATACGAAAAATGCGAGGATAATTGAAATGATTAATTTAATTTATTAATTATTGTTTTTTCTTAATTATTTAATTATACAAATAGTTTGTGTGTGTATTTGTGTTTCATTTCTGTTCTTTATTATTTATATATTATATATTATTATAGATATTAAATACTATTATTAAAGTATAGTATATGGAAAATAATTGAAAAGTGAAATTGAAGAAGTTTCAGACGAAATAAGGGGGAAACATTTTGTTGATATAAGTGAAATTATGAAAAATTAATCTAATATTTGATTCTATATTTGAATAATTCAAATATATATTTTCGTATAAATATAAAATACACGAATTAAAAGTTCAGGTACCTGGGATAACGATTTAAAACTAAAATTATAAGCGAAGTTTTGTTATGAGGGAAGTTAAAATGATTGGAATGAAAAATTGATGTATTTTTTGTTTCTTTTTTCGGTTCTACAATTATCGCATAATTAAAAGAATAAACCTATTGTATATTTTCCATACAATTTCGTATTATTATACATGCAATAGGAGGAGGAGGAGGAGAAGGTATTTTTAAAAATGATCAATTTAAAAATGAAAAATGTTAAAAATTATATACAAATATAATTTCTAATAAATTTGATTTGACGTGAAAAAAGTATATCTATGTTGGTTCGAAGCAGAGATAAAATGGGAAACACAACGGAGTCGATTGTCGGAGGATTTCATTTCGGGAAATATCGGGAAAATCGGCAGTGTGGATTTAGAGAGGTTGGTCAATCTGGCGTCGCACAATGCAAAGGCGATATTTGTTCCGACGTATAATCTGTCCGTTATGCGTCACAATTACAGATAGTTTGTCTACCGATTCGTATACACAGCAACAACTACCCACCATTGTTCTCGTTAATCGTTCAACCGATCGCAATCTCCGATACAACGCCCCGAGCATTTGCAAAACGAATAATACCCATGAGAATATATTATAATTCTCGTTACAAAAAAGAAAAAACAAAACAAAAACAAAAGAAAGAAATAAAACTGTATTATTCATTATAATAATTATTATTTATATATATAATTATATATATACAATTATAATATAATATATATAATATATAATATATATAATTATTATTATTATTATTACTATTATCAATAATTTGACGTATGTTACTCACTTTAATAATTTTCACAAAACTGAATTTATTTTATTATATTATATTTTAATAATAATTTATATGCATAAATATGATGTTGCTTTCAACTGTCAATATTGTAATATTCAAACATTTGTCTCCATATATGCATGATCATTTTTAATCATGAGAAAGGGGAACAAGGGGGACATATGAGGGAAATTGTAATATTAAGATATACGAGTATCAATTAATTTCCAACACAATTCGGTCACATAATCGAACATTCATTAATACCTATACAACGTGGTTATCATTTATTTTTGCAATGCTTCTGATTATTCGTTCAAAGTGTTTAATATTTATTTAGAATTAATTTATTAAAAATTGCAATTTGAAATGAACAAACGATTGCAATAAGAAATGAAGAAAAAATTCGCAGTACGTTTCATTTAAACAAAAAAAAATATATATATATACTAATAGGATTAAATATGATTTTTTGTTGTTGCTTTTACTCATAATTAGAAATATTTCTGGCAGGAGCTTTTTGAAAAGTTTATAGCGGGAAACAACTCGCACGAGAGTTTCGTCGTTTCGTTTCGTTTCGATTTTAAATTCGTATTTATTTTGAAAATACCTTTGCTCTCGCAGAAAATCGGGAAAACTAATTCGTATTTTGAAAAGGTATTGCATAGCTTTTAATTACGCGAATATTATACTTGAATTCGAATACGAGGAAATCGTGAAACGAACGAGATTATTTGTATAAACATTTGTCCCAAATTTTACTCTGAATTTATGGATTTGGATCAAATTTGTCCAACCGGTTATTAAAATATCCCCCGTTTTTTCATATATTTCTTTTCATTACTTATTATTAATGTATTGTGACAAAAAAAATATATATATTTTCCATTTAAATTATCGTACAATGTCAATATTAATAATATTTTCCGACGAATACGTTTAAATCTGTGAACGGTTGTAACATTTTGTATTATACATTATTTTTTTGGTTCATTTTTAAACGATTAAATAATTTTCGTAGATAATCGTAGAATTAAAGGATTGATAAAATGTTTAACGAGCCAGGAAACTGTCGCATTTACATATTTAATAACCTATTATCTATTATTATTCTTCTATATTTCATGGTAAGGATCGATGCGTGTTCCTACCTTTTACGGAATGTTATTTATTTAATCGGAAGGATCGCGATGGCTCAGTGCCAGGATAAGACGAGCACGCGAATTGAGCCTACTAGTAGTATCATTGCATCGAACACGAAGCTTTCCCTATAAATTTATGATAATAACAATAGCTCTAGCTATTCCCATCGTTATTCTTCCGTTCGTAGCCATCACGCGAACAAATTTCTTTTTCAATGTATATCTCTTGTAAGTTCATACAGAGACACACACACACACACACACATACAGAAATAGATATAAAAATGCACATGAGTTAGGGTAATTCACGAGTTTATACGATTCAGTGGTTGGCTCGGTTAACAAAGATCGCACATCGATCCAAATAATATCTTATATTCTTTCTCTCTTTCTTTTTTTAACAATAAAAATATTGCTTTTCAAAGAAATATGCGATTTCTTTATACGAGTGTGAAAAATTTTCACACGCGACTCCGTCTAGAAAAATATGAGAGGAGAGAGTAATATGATCGGTGTATCAGCCACACGTGGCGATGCATAAACGTTAGAAAGAGAGAGAGAAAGAGATAGAAATAGTAGTGGTAAACATCGATAATAGACGTGCATCGATCAGTGTCAAACGTATAAGATACGCAAGATGTGATATATCGTGAACGAGGGATATGCACGTGTCACATTTACATTGAATAAAATAGTCACCGATATTATTCTACAACTGTATTTTGTAGAATATTTTTGTAATATTATTGTAATATTATATTATACACAATTTTCATACAAATATGAGAAATAACCTATTCAAAAATCACGGTTATTATGTATATGCTTTTCAATATACTTTTTATTTGTTTTATATTTTATATTTTCTTTTATAAATATATCGAATTTTCCTTCAACATAGATACAATTTTAACTAGATTTAATAGTTTTTTAATAATAGTGTAGAATATTCGTGAAAAAATTGGGCCGTTTGACCGACTGGAGGACGGGGACTCGAACCCAGGCTTCCTTCTCTTCCCCGCTTTCCGGACGACTGCTCTTTAACCATTGAGCTATCCAAGCCCCACCGTCCAATCATCCTATATTAATATATATATTAATTATATTACGATAGGTATATATATAACATATAATTATTACAATATAATTAATTATTAACACGTCACATTATATAAGAAACACCCCACGCAATAATTTAGATTAAATGGAATAAATATTTATTATTATTTTTTATTTAATATATTTTAACCTATGAATAAAATAAGCGAAATAATTTACATCTTAAATTTTCTTTCTATCAAAACTTAACAATCGAATAATATTATGATGATCTATTTTAAATACCTCACCCGGTATATATATCTTTCTATCTTTATATCATAAAACCGAGGAAAACGTTTTAGCGAAGGTCCTTCGAGACGGTAACAAAGTTTCAAGGATTATAGAATTCTCTGGAGCGAATCGAAGAGCAGGAGAAGGTTATATCTTCAAGAATCGCTTTCAAACTTTAACGCAAAAGGGGAATATCGTTTACCCTATACTCGAACTATCTAATAACGTAATAATCTTCGCTCCTTGGTTGAACGTCGAAATTACGAAATTTCTCCCGATCAATCTTCGATATCATCTGTTTTTCTCATATTTCGTCTGGTTTCCTCTCATTTCGTCTCATCTCCTCACGTTAGGGTGTTTCTAATGATTCCAGAATACACACTAATTTACTGTATATGTATATTATAATAATAAAATATATATATATTTACTACACCTATCTATTTGCTTATCTACAAACCTATCTACCACAAGATTGCTCAAATGGAAATACTATTAGATGAGTTTTAAGTTGCTTAAGTTTATTCTCCATGGTATAACTCTACTGTATTCGCTCAGGGATTTTACTGAAACTTGATCATCTGTACACACCCAGTCTACTTTCCATTCCAGCGAATTTTCTATAGTATCGTTCAATTTAAATATTAATATTATATTAAGGAATCATATTTCTAGGAACGTTTATTACAATCCTCGAAGATGTTTCAATTGAATCAAAGTTTGATTCGATTGGAAATTTTGCTCGTTCTGTTTTGTTTGATCGAAGTTTGATTAAATATGTTTGTAGATTTGATTGCGTACAAATAAATAATAAAAGTTAGGTTTGGTAAAGGTATAAGTATGTACTTATAGCATTTTATCTGTCTCAACGGGTTGTCGAATTTCTAGAAGTGGAGGGGGGAAAATAAAAAAAAAAGAGAGAGAAAGAGAGATATGAAAGTAGAAGGTTGCGGATAATGAAGCATCGATGCGGAAACTTATAGCCGAGATTCTCGAGAAAATTCTCATCGGCGAGTTTCATCTCGTTGCACTTTAATTTCGATAAATCCGAATTATTGGTCTCCGATTTCTTCGATAATGGTGCTACGAGTTGGAAAAAAAATAGGAACTTCGACGATTTCTACACGGTGTTTGATTGGTCTAAAGTAAAAATAAAAAACGATTGAGTGAGAGAGAGAGGGGGAACCAAAATTGCTCAAGGATTCGATGATCGATAATGGTACTTTTCAAATTGATTTCTTTTAATAATTTACATTCTATATAACTCGTTATTAATGAAATGCAACGTGCAACTCCGTGCAACGTGCAATTCTTGGCAGCTTATTGTCCCAGTTTGTTGAACTGTTAACGTAAATTTACTTATACAGTCTCATACTTTTCTCCAAAATTTTTAATTAAATTCAAGTTCATAGCGTTTAATAAAAAAACCGTTGAAATGTTCACGTTCCCGTTAAAAACCTCTGTTTCCGTGTACATACTTTTTTTTCTCTCTCTTTGTTTAATACAAATAAAAATCCTAATCTGTAAATCTTAATTATTTTCTTCTTGGAAAAATAAATAAAACCAATCCAAGATTTAATGCGTTTCGCTAAAAAGATTTATAACAGAAAAGTAGAAAAAAAAATGATTAAAAATATAAAAAGCAGTTAATAATAATACAGAAACGTTTATTCGCGAGAAATATTCGTGTCATAGATTTTATGCTAACTCTGACGTAACTCTGACATTATCTTACTCGCGACTGACACTTACCCCTTTGTATTTTCTCTGATGAATTTCAATTATTTATCATCTAATCAAAATTTAAGTATTCTCATTCGTTCATTAAATACGTCTTCTCATTTCCTTCATTTCATCTCTAATGAAAAAGCTTCAAATATTTCAATATTACGAATATTCGTAATATAATTCGATAAGAAAATTTGAAAGATGATCAAACGAGGTGTTTAAACCAAGAACAACGATACAAATTCTCGATGATGGATTACCAATCGTATTTCAGCTCAAATGATCGAGTTGATGAATAACAAAAGTAATACAACAAATATTTCATGTACAAAAAAGCAAATAGAACAAAAAATTAGTACCTAATTCGATAAGAAAATTTGAAAGATCATTAAACAAAGTGCTTAAACAATACAAATTCTCGATGATGGATTACCAATCGTATTTCAGCTCAAATGCGATCATTCATCAACCCGAATGAATAACAAGAGTAATACAATAAATATTTCATGTACAAAAAAGCAGATAGAACAAAAAATTAGTACCTAATTCGATAAGACAATTTGAAAGATCATTAAACAAAGTGCTTAAACAATACAAATTCTCGATGATGGATTACCAATCATATTTCTGCTCAAATCATCGGGTTGATGAATAACAAAGTAATACAACAAATATTTCATGTACAAAAAAGCAAATAGAACAAAATTAGTACCTAATTCGATAAGAAAATTTGAAAGATCATTAAACAAAGTGCTTAAACAATACAAATTCTCGATGATGGATTACCAATCATATTTCAGCTCAAATGATCGGGTTGATGAATAACAAAAGTAATACAACAAATATTTCATGTACAAAAAAGCAAATAGAACAGAAAATTAGTACCTAATTTGATAAGAAAATTTGAAAGATCATTAAACAAAGTGCTTAAACAATACAAATTCTCGATGATGGATTACCAATCGTATTTCAGTTCAAATGAAATCATTCATCAACCCGAATGAATAACAAAAGTAATACAACAAACATTTCATGTACAAAAAACTAAATAGAACCAAAAAATGAGTACCTAATTCGATAAGAAAATTTGAAAGATCATTAAACAAAGTGCTTAAACCAAGAACAACGATAAAAATTCTCGATGATGGATTACCAATCGCATTAAAGCTCAAATGATCGGGTTGATGATTTCTCGTTAGCAGAGGAGGCCCTTTCTCTGGTCAATACATAGAACCCTTTCTCACCTTATGAGGTATTCCCGTTGATCGAGTTGTTTTAATGATGGCATTATTGAACCGATTAACGAGAGGCAGCAACAGCAACAGCAGCAACAGCCCAGTGACGCACTATTGCAGTACCTGCACTCACTCATTCACTCTCTCACTCTTTGTCTCTCTCACTCTAACACGCACAAAACCCCGAAGGTCCAATTAGTGCAACGAAGGCTATTAGTAGCTCTCGCTAATGACAGAAGTATGGGGTGGGAAGTAGTAGTAGTAGAGCTGACATGAGTTTCGGTTCCGAAATCGTTCCTATGCCTCACCACCCACCCCCCACCGCTCGAGGGAAAATGCTCGAGGTGGGGGGGGAGATGAAAATGGGGGATTTGTTGGTCGAGCTGGGATGGTGGGTTGATGAGGGGGGGTTGTTAGTAACAGAACGACGAATACTATTGAGAAGGGTGAAGGGTGAATGAAGGCATCGAAGAAATGAAGCTTCACCGATGGATCGGAGTAGTCGTTCGAATGCCACAAAGCCAAAAGCACGATTATCCCTCTTTTACCTCCACCCCCAGCCTCACCCCCACCTAGCCCCACTCGTCTCCTCTCTATCCTATCTCTCATTCTATCATTCTCTCTCTGAACGCTGGTTCTTACTCTGGTCAACGTGAACAAACCGTTCGTTTCGTCTATCGGAAATCGCGTCTATCTCTAATTAATAGTCTCGGTAACTGCCACGGCCATTTTCGTAGTTTGCCACGTGGATGTGATGTTGTGGGAGTGTGGGAGGTGTGGAGGTGGGGGTGGGTGTCGGGTTTTAGGGGGCCTCCAGCGCAATTAGAACGAAAAGTACGAGGTTGGAATGATCCGTGACACGTAATTACGGGAAGAAGGTGAATTCTCTGTCTGTCTGTCTGTCTTCCTGTCTATTTCTATCTCTCTCTCTCTCTCTTTCTCTCTTTCGTTGTTTGGATTTCCTTTCTTCGCTTAACGTTCCAAAGCTTGCCAGTGAAAGTAGTTGTCTCGATTTCGAATCGAATCGATAAGTACTATCGGACAAACTGATAGCTCTTTCCTCCTTTTAATCTTCACCCCCTGTCCCTCCCCCCTCCACAGCCCCTCTCTCTACTCCGCCCCTTTTTAGTTTCTCTACTCTTTACTTTGTATTTTTTTTCTTTTTTTTTTTTTTTTTTTTGATCGTTTGTACCTTCGAACACAATATAGGATTTACACGAAACTTCGTGTAATTTCGTTCGTTGAATTATACACCACTGGATTTATTCCGTTCTATGCATACTTGCGTCTATGTGTGTTTGTGTGTGTGTTATATTTTTTTGGCATTATTGTTGTTTTTATTATTATTGTTATTATTATTATTATTTCAGCGATTGCTGCTACAGCACCGCGAGTTTTCGAAAAAAAATGTTTCATTAATATTTCGTCGCTTATTTATTGTCAGTCTCTGACGTTTTATTATAGGTATATGTGTGCGTGAGTATTTGTGTATAGATATATGTACACGTACATGTATAATAGATACATGCGCGTGGGATTCGTGAACTAACGCACGGAATATTTGATCCTTTTTGATTTTTTTTTTCTTGTTTTGTTGTATATTATATATGTGTGTATGTGTGTGTGTGTGTGATTTTTTTTTCTGTTTTCTTTTTCGTTATTTCCCCACCCCCCCCAACCCTTCTTTCCCTTTTTATTTTCTCGTAGCGTGACGCAGGCCAATTCGTCGTTAAATTCTCGTCCTTTATATTAAATAAACGTGATCAAATAACACGATTCTCGTTTGTGCATGCTCGTCATCGTCGTCATTGTCGTCATCGTCGTCATCGTCGTCATCACACGCGAGGTTGCTGCCTGTTCTGCTGCTGCATCATCCGAATACAACTTACATTGCGATCGAAAAAGAATTGACACGTATTTATAATAACACGAATTTAAATTTAATAAATAAAACGAATTTAAATTGAATATTTTAAATGATTTTCTCGTTGCATCGATTTGGTTTTCCCAGTTTCGAAAATTGTTTTCTTTTCTTTTATTTTTTTTTTAATTTTTTTTTCATCAATTTTCATCGATAAGATAAATAAATTGAGATTCGCAATATGTTGAATGATTAGATCAGATTTCTACACGATCTGACAGTTTTACTTTTGAAAAATTAACGCTTCGGTTATTGGCTATTTGAGCAAAGGGGTGGTGGGGTGGTGGGGTGGTGGATAATGCTGTTAATTAAAGGGATAAATCGCAGGTTGGTTTATTGCGGTCAGGGCAGATATTAAATGCAAATTCTCGTTGAATTCTAGAAACAAGTATACCACTGTTGGACTATTTATCTGTATATAAACGTGTATATACACGTAATACGTATGTGGGTGTGTGTATCTTAACGTGTATGTTTGTGCACGTAGTATCCTGGGCCCTGCAATTCTCGCGATTCTGGATATTTTTATTGCGAAATAAATCAGAGACATTTATTGTCTTCTCGAAGCGACCAACACCACCACCACCACCACCACCACCCCCACCCCTCACTCACCAAACCAACCAGCAAGCCAACGACTCACGGTTTTAGTTGTAAACCGGTGGCAGGAGTGGAGGGGCGAATGCATGGAATAATATAATACATAAAAAATACCTTCCTGAGTAATTAATTAATCCCTGAAAATCGCATTCTCACGGAGCACGCACTAAAGCATAGAATTTGCTTCCCTTTTTTTTTTTCTTTATTCATTTTTTCCATGTTTTTTCTTTTTTTTTTTTTTTTGTTAATCCTTTCTCTGTATTTCACTTTTTTTCCTGTACAACACTCCGTGTAACGTGGTACGTGGGACGCATTGAACGTAAAACACCGGAATATAGTTGGACTCGACAAAAATCTCTCATTTAATTCCATTTAATTTAGTTTATAGAAAAATAAAAGGGTAAAGAGTGAATGAATGAGAGAAAAAGTGAGAGAGAAACATCGAATTCCTATCGAAATTATGATACACCAATGTGGGTATATGAAATCTTATATAAAAAAATAATAATACTCAAGAAAAAAAAAAAGAAAAAACTAAAATCCGAACTATTCCGTGCAATAGGTATTAAAAAATAGAAAGAAACAAAAAATCAAAAGTAGTAAAATCGATCGATTGAAAAAAGCAAACAAAAAATAAAGACAAAGTTGCATTCAACCGAATAAAATAGGTTTAGAATCATTTTCAAGACACTTTTAATTATTACAATAAATTATTTTATTTGTTAATTTTTATTTTTTTATGATTAAAGTTAAATTTAAATGAAGTGTCAATCAATTATTTAATTGAATAACACGCTCGCCAAAAATTCACGCTGAGAATATGTTTGTCTTTTCGTTGCTCTTGTTTTTTAATTTTATCGAAACAAACGTTCGATTTACGATAGTAAAAAAAATAGAGAAAGGAGAGAGAATAATATTCAAGTGGTTCGTTTTTTCGCAACGTCATGATATTACACGAGATTACGTTAATAATAAAGGTACAACTGTGTACGATGATAGTGGTCGTGTTGTTTCCAAGAGGAAAAGGGATTACTCGCTTCAAGTTGATGGTGGTAGTGATGGTGGTTGTGGTAGAGGGTAGGGTTGTAGGTACGTGTCGGTCCATTACCGACAAACCAGTTGGTATCCTGGCCGATATGAATGCGACGATAAGAGAGAAATGTAGAGCAGAAGCTTTATTGTTCGTCTCAAACGCCACCAATAAAAGTACCGAAGTCCCAACAATGCCGTTTCGAGCCAACCAACTGTATCAACCCTCCCTTACACACCTTCTCACCCCTAACTCACACCCTCCCACACCCCCAACTCAAACCTCGGCTCACTTCCAACCCTCTCTTCCTCTCCCTCATTCTCTTTTCTGTTCCATTCTGTTGTGTTCCGTTCTTTTATTTTCTTTTCCTTTCTTTTCTTTTCTTCACTTTTCTTTTTCTCTATCTCTTTTTCTTTCTATAGTTACTTTCTGCCTCGTGTAAACGAAAACGAAATACCACAGCTGCGAGTAACCGTTTTCCCGCCACCGTTGCACCGGCTGTTACACCCTTATTTCCTTTTTTCTCTCTCTCTCTTTCTTTTTTGTTATCTTCCTTTTCTTTTTTTCAATTTCTCGGAAGTATCCTCGTTCTTATGGAAAAAAAATAAAAAAAAACTGTAAATCTACATTTCTATAACCTTTATTATTCGTGGTGTATTAGAAAATATCGAGTTATTATTACACTACCCATCCAATAATTCGTTTCTTTTACATAGAATTTGTAATTTTAATACGAGAAACATTTTCTTCTATTTTTTTACTTTATTTCTAATCAATAATAAAAAAAAAAAAATTACAAGAAATATTACTCGCCACAATATTACGACGAGTCAAAATTTTAGGGGGTTTTGTTTTTTATTTTTCTTTTTATTAGAAAGTTTGATAAAATATTTTGGTGAAAAAATTTGGAACGATTTTAAGAATATTTTTATATTTATTTTCTTATTATTTTTGAAGTTATACTTCTTTTGGCGCGTTTGGGAAAATGTGATGGGAGTGTGGATTTTTTTTCCGAGCGACACCACGAAGTTTGTCGGTATTTTTACGAAGCGCGGCAAAGTGATTTCAAATTTACAGCATGAAGTTGTCTTTCGAGCGGGAAGTAGTTCTATTACCGCGCCATGACAGTTGACGCATAAGATATTTCGATATATCTCCTTTATATTTAGTGTAGACCGATTGAAAATATGTTTCCTTTCTTTTTTTTTGTTAAATAAATAAATAATAATAATTAGTTGCTTATGTTCTCATACTTCCAATCCAATATTTTTTGTGAAGTTATTTTTGAGGTTATATTCGTTTCGGTACGCCAAACAAAAATAACTTCTTACGTGCGTACATAAGTACACACACCAGTTTCTTTTTTTATTTTATTTATTATTTTAACAATATTTGTTATATTACAACAAATTGTATTATCGCGATGTGTTTAAATAAAGTTCAACCTTTTTATTTTTTTTATTTTTCTCTAACTTCTTCCATCTAACGAGTATTCCAGATGCGCGAATCTGTTTTCCCAGAAAAGCTGCGTTTCCTTTATGCTTGTCTCTATCCTTTAACTTTTTTTCTTTCTCTCTCATTCTCTCTTTCTCTCTCTTTCGTTTTTCTTTCATACTCTGTCGCGTTTCAGAGAATCGTTTGCATTGTCTTTACGAGAATCCTTTCTTTCTTTCTTTCTTTCTTTATTTCTTTTTACCCGAGGTTTCTTTCCTTCTTTCCCTTTGCGAGTCTAATTCTCGCTTTGACATTTTTCTCGAGACACTGGGCCCCTCGTCTTCGTCTTCGTCATCATCGTTGGTACTTTCAAGAGGGTAAGATGAAGAAAAAGAAAAAGATTATACTGAAAAGATCCAAACATAACAACAAGACGAGAAAAATGAAGATAAAAGTAGGAAAAAAGAAAAAACACAGGCGTAAGGTAAAGAAATCTTAACGCGATAAAATTTCGGCACGGTTGCACCTGAATATCTTCATTCTCTCTTTATCTTTTTCATTTTCCAACCTAAACTCAAACAAAACAACCAACCATATTACCACATTTGCTCATACGTACCCTCCCAGTAGTGCATATTGCAACCTTTTTGCTATAAAACATTCGTTGGTCTTTAATAAAGCAAGAAGAAAACGTACAAACGAACAAACAAACAAAAAAATAGAAAAACATATCCTAAGACGTGGCTTAAAAAAAAAACAAAAAAACTAAAAAAAAGAAGAAGAAGAAAAGCTTGGGATTTAATATTTCGTATCATTCTTCCGGAATACTTTTGAATACTTTAGCGGTCCAGAAACATCTACCTCAAACCTTTCCTGACGTTTTCCATCCTTGTTTCTTTTTTTTTTACAACGATGAAGGAACATTCAAGAAATGCTGGCCTGTCTTCTTTGATAACATTAAAATATTCTTCCTTACACTTCGTGGCATTTCTTCGTGTCCATTCGTGATTCACTTTTCCTCTCTTTCTCTCTTTCTATCTTTCTCTTTCTCTTTGTCGATACGGTTCTCGAGCGTGGCCGGCATAACCAGGATGCAAATGATGCACTCTCTAGAATTAAAGTTCCAAGTCCGTGTACACCTGTAGTCAATGCAACGATACGGAAGAGACGACATCCTACTTCTTTGCTTTACCACCGTAAACAGCATCCACTTCCCTCCATCTTCGTTTTCCTTCCGTTTACATCACCCCCCCCCCACACCCACCCTGCCCCTACTTCTCCTCCTTTTTCTACTACTTCTACTTCTGCTTCTACTTCTTCTTTTTTTTTCTTATTATTTTCTCTTTTCTTTTTCCGTTTATTATCATTCTTTTTATCTCTGCCCCTTGCAAGTTTTTTTTGGCTTTTTTCTTTTTTTTTTTTTTATTATAAAACAGGTACGATCTCCGTTGACATTTTCAGGCCAAGAGAAAATCGGAAATCTTGAGAATTATAATACGGCTGTTGAAAACAGACATCGCGATAGAAAATATTGCCAGATGAAGATTATGAAGAAGAAGAAGAAGAAGTAGAAAAGAAAGTTTAGGGAAATAAACGCGTAGAAGGGATTTTCGAATTTATTTTTCCACGAAATTGAAACATCTTGAATCCTTCGTCTATCTTATTATCTATTATATACTTTTAATTTATATAATATATTATGACAAAGCTAGAAAATCCTCATTTTCTATTAAACCAAAAATATATATTTTATAAATTAAATTATTATATATATAATATACAAATTATTTATTATACATATATTATAATTAATTATTACTATTATTATTATTATTATTATATATATAATACAATTTTTGTTTATTTAATTTAACACGTAACGTCCAACCAATCATTTTTATATTTTTTATTATAATACATTGTTTTTGTAAGGAATAACATTATTATAACGTTATCCAAAATAATGTTTGATCAATTGGAATAATAATTTCTTTCACATTGAAATATATTTGCTATGACAGAGCCTTGGAAAACATCCCAACCGTTCGTACGTTAGTTTATTAATGAATTATTCTCGGCCTCGGTCCTCCATTATGCAATACCTTCGTTTATCCAGGCTCACGTGGGGATGGTTCTAAGCTGTATTTTACGTAGCACTTAAAAGCACCGTCTAACTGTGTTTCCAACGTGTTTACTTCACTCGCTGCTTCTCTTAAATGTCCGATTATATTTTAAGCCAGCACCAAAAGTGACAAAGCTAGAAAACCCTCCTTTTCTATTAAACAAAAAAACATTTCAATCATTTACCTAATTAATTATATATCCGAGCATTTCTAATTTTCATTCGAACTGCGAATGAATAATATTTTTATCAACTCGTTCAGACTCTTATGCGAATGGAAAATACTAAATTCATTTCAACGTTTTATCCCAATTTATTTGAATAAATGAATATTTACGTACCACACACATACACATATACAACAATAAACTAAAATACTATCAGCTTGCTTGATCGTTAGAATAAATTTAAAGGAGACTTGTAAGACTAGAGAGACAGATTGAATATATATCGTTTGAATGTTTTGCTCATATATCGGACTCAACGGACAACAGTGATCGCTCCTAAACGTCTCCGGAAATCCGTTGATCGTGATAGATTTGCGTACAACCCCCATAAAGTTTCGGTATAGTACGAAGTTTATGAGACACCCTTTAGATTCCTCGATATATCGAACTGGGTGAGAGACTGAGAGACTGAGAGTATCAATGAAAGAGAAAGAGAGAGAGAGGGAGAATAGTATCCCACATCGGTTGCATCGTTTTCCAACCATCCATGGTTATAAATCACTAACGGGGAACCCTGATTCATGGGATGGCATCGTACGTATGCGGATTTTCATCCGACGTCCATCGTAAAACGTCTTCGAAGACGAATCCCCGCTATACTTTGTTCAATTTTTCTTCTTTTTCTTCAATGATTAGGTAATAAATGTCACATTTTATTCTATTATACTTTATCGTACCTATAAATTTATTCTTTTAAATACACAACGAAATTATTTTCACAATGAAATCAATAAAATTCATTAGAAAATGTTCTTTATAATATTAATAGTGAAATATTTATTTTTTACGATCAAATATTTGAAAAACATTTTATATTAATGTAATATTCGTGAAAAAATTGGGCCGTTGGATTGACTGGACTGGGGGGACTCGAACCCGGATTTTTTTAACTAAATAATCCGGGCGACTGCTCTTTAACCATTGAGCTATCCAGGGCCCACCGTCCAATCTCCTCACGAATGCCTATTTAAGTTCCATCCCATATTAATATTAAGCATCCCATATTTATTTAATATATTTACATAATATATACATTATTATTTATATTTACATAATTATATTTTTTTTTATTTTATATTTTTGATAAAACATTTTATTTTTATTTTACGAAAGTTCAATATTTATCAACAATTTTCTAATAAAGAAGAAGGTTCAGGAGTAGCAATCAAATATTCGAAACTTTATTCCAAAGATCATAAAAGATTTGGTTATAATAGGAAAAATATTTAGTATGATCGATTTTACATTGACAGGGTTTATTGAACTGTATACTAAAAATAGTATTCTCATTAATTTCGGTTGTAGACTGGTCGATTGAAATATAAATGAAAATATGTACATTTTTGTATTTATTTCTTCTATATATATACACACACACATACCTTTTCCTGATAATACCGAAAAATTCCAGTTCTAATTAGCAGATATTTTGTACGTGTTCATTTAATTAATTAGCAGTATGTAATGTAATAATATTTCATGTAATAGATCACTTGAAATTTAATCGGTTTATTCGATTTTGTATAAAATTCTGTTAATAATTTGGAAATTTTTCTCAACCACTGATAAAAGGTAGAAAATATTTGAAAATAAATTAGTAGGTAAAATTGAAGTTATAATATGGGAAAGTGCAAATCAGTTTATCAAAGAATATTACGAGTACGAAATGCAAATGAATGATTTTCGTTCCTTTTGACGATAATAATGGCGATAATAATAAGTTTCAGGTTTAATTAAAATGAATATTCAATAAGCTTGGTGCTTTTGTCGGAGACCCCATATGGAATTTTCATCGTTATAATAGTTGGAATGATTCAAGTTTTCGCGAAATCATGGGGAGGGGGGGGTGAAACGTACGTTTCTCTTTTAGTGCGTGATAAAAAGTAGGAAATCGCATCGTTTACGTTCATTGCTTTATCCTACACATATACACATATACATAGATATACGCAAGTACTATGGTTCTTTTATTTCATGGGGAACACGCGATGAAGAAAATATAAAAAAGCTCTCTTCGTGATTTTGATTTCTTACCCGTTATTTCCTTACGAACCTTTCCGTGAATGAGCCTATACTTTCTAGGCCGCAAAACGAACACGTTTCTCACGATTGTACTACTCGACTATAGTACATCATCGATAAAGAATAATAGGAAAATAAATAGGCTTTTTTGTGATTTATGTTCTTTCGTATTGTTTTTTTTCTACGTTTTGTCTCGCTTAACTTTGTAAATACCTTTGACATAATTTATAGTTTAATGTTTCAGAGTTATTTGTTATAATATATGCAATTATGATATTAATTTATCATTCGTTCGTTGAATATTTTGTATCACGAAATTTTATTAATTAATATATAATATATATAATATTTAATTTTAAAAATAATATAAATATAAAATTAATATTTATATTATTTTATATTATTAATATTAATATTAATATTAAATTAAAAAAATATTAATTTTATATTTATATTATTTTATATTAATTATTATTAATTATTATTAATTTTAAATTATTTTATATTATAATATAATATTTAATTTTTAATTATTAATTAATATATAATATTTGCAAATTATTTATATTTATTTATACAATTTATAGGGTAATAGAAACATCGAAATATTAAAACACTGCAGATTTGTATCTTCGAATAAATAATTAATAAAAATTTTGACGAGAAATATAAGTAAAATTCTTTGATAATCAAACGTTTCATTTTGCAGAAAATAATACTCTTATTGACAATCTTATTTTCCCTTTCTTTCATTTCTTTGACTTTTTTCTCTGTCAAGATCAATGAAGATTGAAATGAAACCGAGCAAAACGAAATGCAATTTACTTCTCTCGATGTAAGTTTTCCATTTAACGATGGCCACGTTTGATCACGGATCCTCCTGACTTTTTTTCTTTTCTTTTTTTTTTTTCTAATAAACTCTTTTATAAAGTATCGTAAGAATGAGAGGTTACTACTTTCTGGACGTTGAATTACTTCTTGGTAACGAAATTCAAGTAATATAAGTTTTTGTTGAAAAAGTCAATCCCCTAGGAAGAGTCTCGCAGATAATTTTCCTAGTTTCATCTGTCTTCCTCTGACTCTCCATTCTTCTTCGAGAAAAAAAGATTTTTAAATGGTAGTTGAAGGTTTCACCAAAGTGAAATTGAAAATCCTTTCATCCGATCCTTCCTCTCCAATTTATCTTTATGCTTACGTTCGCGAAAATAAAAAAAAAAATATCATAATAGTAGTTCACCTTGAAACACGATTCGTCATTTTAGTTCAACGTTCCTTTTTTTTCTTTTTTTATATTTTGTTAGTTTGAAACAATGCGCAAAAGTATGGCCTTGTTGTTTTACAGTTCGATGAATCGAATCCTCGGTGGATATTTTTTTTCCGAAATACATTGCCGCCGACCAATTATTTTCCGACATCGTATTCCACGACTTTTTGTTATTTTTTCATATCGAAATAGCGAGAAATCAATTGATTCCAAGAGAAAAAGGAAAACGATGTATCGATGATCGCTTATGGAAAACACGACGAATAAATAAATCCTGTTCGTCATTTTTAATCTAACAATTCGTCGTTTGCCACATTTTCATCGATAAAATGAAAACATATTTTGAGATATTTTATACGATTAATTATCGGATGGATCATCCCGTTTGTTTCCTATCCTTATAATTACAAACATAATTAGTATTATAAATTTCCCAATGCCAAAAAATTGGATTATCAAAAATTACCTCCCCCCTTTCGATCCAAAAAATTTACATGTTAATAAATTACAATTTTTGTTGTTGTATTTTCATTCTTATTTCATTGATTATTTTCAAATACACGTGCATTATTTATCTGAAAATCATGAACAAACATATCAAATAAAAAAAAGAGAAAGAGAATGAAAAAGAAAGAAAGAAGAGGGGTGGGGGAAATTGTATTTTCATTCTTATTTCATTGATTATTTTAAAATACACGTGTATTATTTATCTGAAAATCATGAACAAAGATAGCAAATAGAAAAAAGAAAGAAAGAAGAAGGGGTGGAGGTGGAAGTGGGGTGGGGTTAGGGAAGGCACAGGTAAATGGAATTTCTCGACAGATGAGATGATCATTCGGAAGACGATGTTGGCTTTTGTCGCTGACGTGAAATCATTACAATGGGAGTTGAATGGACTGATGCTCACAATGGATGTACCTTCCGGGTCTATTGTTCGACAAGGATCATATTCATAACGCGATAACAAGCCGTTGGGTTGGCCATGTTCTCTCAGTGGATTAGTGGAATGATTCGTGAACAAGAATTTCGTATGTAGGGAAAAGAGACACACCCACACACATACACACACACACATACACATACACACGCATACAAACACATTTATATAGATGGACACGCATACACAGGTAGATGGATCGAACGATAATTAATGTTTACGTAATATTTCGTGAAAATATTATATTACGACGATGTCAATGTTATTATTATTATTATTTTAATTAAGTAAGGAAAAACTATACGAGGCGAGCAAAAGGCTCGTTAATTTTCGTTAGATATTACAATGAAATTTATTTCTACGCCGTGTTATCATTTTATTTCAAAAAGAGAACTCATGTTTTATATATTTTAATAATAATAATAATAATAATAATAATATATCAAGTAATTGTGTTAATTCGATTTTCTCAATGAAGCTATCAAAAGTAATAATATAAATATAATACATAAATTATATATACTCATATATTAATGCATATATATATATATATATTAAAATATATTAAATATATATATTAAATAATATATATTATTATTAATATAAATTATTTATTATAAAATATATTTTATACTTTTATATTTTTATAAAATATATTAAATAATTATATAAAATATTAATGCATGTATATATTTATAAAAAAAAGGGAACACACAATGAATGAATCGAGTTACATCGAAAAAAAACGGAATCAGATTGTAATTTGAAAATCGTTGAAAAATAGATCATAGTTCCATCTCTCGTACTTGGATATTACCTGAATATTCTGTCGATCTTTTTGAATGATGTTAATGTTCTCGGTGATGATGACAATCATCGTTTTGCGAATTACGTGCGTGTCATTATCGCAGTTTCAGGACGATATCAACGTCAATGCGTGGGAGACAAGCGTTATCGTCATCCGTGTTAACGTAAACAATGTTGTTCCTGCTGCTAGTACTGTTGTTATTGTTGTTATTTGTTGTTGTTGTTGCTGATGATGATGATGATGATGATGATGATGATGATGATGATGATGATGGTGGTGGTGGTTCGAAGAGACGTGGCAAGTGAAAGAGGAGATTCGAGTGTGACAGAAGTTAGTGAGTGAGTGAGTGAGAGAGAAAATAGGATTGTAGAGGATGTAAAGAGGATAGAAAGGGGGGGGGGAGTGAACGCTCGTAATTCGCTCGATTGTACGAGCAAATGATGCCATGATACATCAGCACAAATTGATTCGGCTACTTCGACTAGTAGCACACGTTCGATCCAACTTGCTTTTGTTAAACGAACAAACGATCGATCAATCTTTACACGCTATTAATTATCCACTTTCTTTTTCTTCTATTTTTATTTTTTTTTTTATTCGATCATATCATAGAAGTATAATTTTATTCCTCTTTTTATTTACCAACATTATAATATATGTATTAATTAATTACTTATTATTATATATTTAAATATATTATATATTAATTTTTTTTATTTAATTATATTATATAAATTAATTAATTATAAATAATAATTTAATTTTTATGTTATTTATAATTATATAAAAATATTAATTTACATATATTAATACTACGTTAATATTGTATATATATATTAATAATCTTATATATATTAATCATATTAATTATATATATAACATATATATTATAATTAATTATATATATATATATGTAGAATTCGTGAAAAAAATCGGGCCGTTGGACTAAATTGGACCACCGGGACTCGAACCCGGATCTTCCGCTTTTCAGGCGACTCTCTTTAACCACTGAGCTATCCAGGGCCTACCAATATTGTATATATATTAATTATTATATATATATTAATATTATAATAATAAAAAATATATATAAATAAAAATATATTAATATTATTATATATATAAAAAATATTATAAATATTATATGATATATATTTTTATTATAATATTAATATTAATACAAATTAATATTAATATATTAGTATGTATAGATAAATATAATAATATTGGTAAAATAATTAATCTTACGTTGGGTTTTGCTATTTATTTTATTTTTTTGAAAAAAAAGAAAGATAATAAAAAATTGTGTTAATTTATTTGAAAATCTGATAGAAATGTTAATTGATACACGCGTATATTTTTCTATTATTTAATCAATTATTTTGAATAAATCCAAGTGACTACATGACTACACACGTATCTCTAGGTACACGTACGTTACTTTGAAGGTTTAATGAAGGGATAGCATGTCTCGTATTAATTTACTCTTTTACTCTTTTCATTTTCACTTTTGTCATTAGATTAACGGATCGAGGAGAAACATCAAAGAGGTTCTTAACGGATGCTATCATTTTCTATCCGTCATCGTATCTGCTATGCTTATCCTTTGTACCTGTACTCCCATTCGTTATTAAAAAAGGAAAAAAAAAAAGAAAAAAAAACGATACGCAAGCTCAGCCGTTGTACGATTCGATTTTACGTCTGCAAAATACACGTTGACGCGTTCGAACATAAATGAAAAACTTTACCGTAAAGGAACTAATTGCTTACCTTTCCCTACGTTTTTCTATCTTTCATTATTTTTATTTTCCTTTTTTTTTTTTCATTTTTACGTTACGTTTCGTTTAAATCGTTTCTTTGCAATTCACATTCGTGTTCTTAGATATATAAAAGAAAATTCTTACAATATTAGTAATAGAACTTTTAATTGTTTACATGTGTGCTCTTGTTCGTTTGAAAAAAATAGAAAAATAATCGAAATGATTCGTTTTACATACTCGTATCTACGATTCATATAAATATCACGTTAATTGATATTGACATTTTATTTAACAAAGTTAACAAAATTAAAACATGACCGAGAAAATAACGTTTGTTTATTTTTTCTTTTGATTTATTTTTTTTTTTTTTCAATCAATTACGTCATTCGTCAAATGGTATTTATCGTAGAATATTTGTTGTCTTGTACAACGTAACGACATCGAAACTTTTGCAATAACCAAGTGTTTACACGAAAGGATCGTTTTTTTTACTTCTACATCGATGAATCAAGATAAACGTTATGGTGTAAGAAGGGTGGGAATCACGTAACATTTCGGAGTTTATCATTCTATCTCTTTTTTTTTATATTTCTTTCTTTCTCTTCGTCTACTTTTCTTTTAATCCATAAGTGGACCTACGAACAACCAAACTAAACGCGAGAATAAGCCTTTGGAAAGCAAATTGTTTCAGTTGATTTCACTTATGTCACTTTTACAACTATTCAAACGTTTTCTGATAATAATTTGAATTATATTTTTAACGAATAACTATTTTTTGATCTATGATGGTTGGATTATTTGTAGATATATTTAAATGATCAATAGTTTTCATAAATCAAACTGAAACAAAATTTATTGACGATTGAATTATTTTCAATAATCTTGAAATATTATTTTCAATTTATTTTTATCCTTTATCTTCGTATTAATTACGAAGAAAAATGTTAATTAAAAGAAATAAAAGTGTTCTTCTCTTCGTTAAAACTGCGAATAATTTTTCCTCGAATTTCTATGATTAATTTATATCGTATTTAACTGTTTGTATGATTTTTAATTAAGTATGCGAATATCTGTCTATTTACTCGTCTTAATAAATTTCAATTATGCGAACGTAAACGCATAGGAAATATTCCTGGGAAAATTGGATTGTGTATCGACGTTTATTAAAGATTCATAAGTTCATATTAATATAAAAGTAGCGCATACACATACATACATAGATATATATACATATATGCACGCATAGATACATAGATAAATCGTTCAGTTGCAGTAACCAGTTACTTTTTCTTTTCCGAATGGCCTTTGAATAATAGAAAAAGGAAATTTGCCTCTTGGAAGTTTTCCCAACGTTTTCGAATTCTCTTCTACAGGTTGAAATTTTGAATATTGCAGTAGCATTGAAAAATCATGGGGAAGAAAGAAGTTCCATGCCGACATAATGTCACATAAGAATGCCAACTTTTCTAATGTTTTACATTTATTTCTTTTTTTTTCTTTTGTACACTCCGACAGAAAAAGGATTTCGTAAAAACATTCCGTTAAAAAGGAAAATCTTTTGATGAAATATTCATTTTTCTCGTTTACGTTTCATCGAATGGGAAAGTAGGAAAGTTGAAGGAATATTTTTAATAAATAAATAATTAAATAAATAGCAAAAAAAAAAAGAAAAAATAGAATAATAAATGGATAATAATGTGGGATGCGAGCACCTCTAAGCCAAACACTTAAATAAGCATTTGTGTGGAGATTGGACGATGGGCCCGATAGCTCAATGGTTAAAGTGCAGTCGCGCGGAAAGCGGAAGATATGATCATCCGGGTTCGAGTCCAGTCAGTCCAACGGCCCAATTTTTTCACGAATCTTACAATAATTTAGGCTCGTTTACTCGTACAAAATATCAAACAGTTAAAATTATCAATTGCAATACGAATATTTCCTATAATTCATTGTATTTTATAAATAAAAAAATAAAAAACACACGAAATTTAATAAAAATAAATAACAAAAGACGAGTAATAGATAAAAGACGAATAAATAAATAGCAAAAAAAAAAGAAAAAAAATTAGAATAATAAATGGAAAATAATTTGAGTTCTCGTTTACTCGTACAAAATATCAAACAATTAAAATTATCAATTGCAATACGAA
Source organism: Polistes fuscatus (assembly GCF_010416935.1). Classification (NCBI taxonomy): domain Eukaryota; kingdom Metazoa; phylum Arthropoda; class Insecta; order Hymenoptera; family Vespidae; genus Polistes; species Polistes fuscatus. Next base: position 1,559,412 of record NW_025113099.1, read on the forward strand.
TATTCCCTATGATTCATTGTATTTTATAAAGAAAAAAATTAAAAATATACACGAAATTTTAATAGAAAGAAATAACAAGACGAGTAATAGATAAAAGACGAATAAATAAATAGCAAAAAAAAAGAAAGAAAAAAAATAGAATAATAAATGGAAAATAATTTGGGCTCTCGTTTAACTCGTACAAAATATCAAACGACAAAATTGATAATAGTAGTTCCCCTTTGTGTCGTAGAACGATTGTAGTAGCGGGATATACGTCGGCTTAAAGCGAGATAATAAAATCAAAGTGAAAAATATGATTTTGGGCGTTGTTGAAACGACGCCGACGAGAGTACGCAACTCACCGTAAAAAAGTACATGTATCGGTCTACCGGACAAGCAATTAACGTCGACGTGTATTCGATGACGGTACTTTTTTTTCTTTTTTTTTTTTCCCTCTTCTATCCTCCTCTTCCTCTATCCCACCAACCCCTATCTCTCCATTTCTCTCTGTTTCACCCCTCTCAGATTTTTTTTTTCCGAGCGATCACGAAACGTCGAGCACGGACGTAACCCGACATCAACGTCGATCAATTAACTCGCGACTAGCACAGCATGACCTCGTTTATCACTTCGAAAGTCATATTCCGCGATTTCCAACGCGTTTATGCGTACGATCTCTGTTCTATTTTTTTTTTTTTTTTTGGTAACGAATCGGGGGACGAGAAAAAATAATAATAAAAAAGTATTAGATTAATATTCCGCGACGTATTCATTTTTTTTGACGATGACTTTGCATTTGTTTCTATCTTTCTATCTTTTCTTCTTTTTTTTTCTAATTTTCTCTTTCTCTCTCTCTCTTACGCGTACTCGAAATTTTCATCGACCACAAAATTCAGTTCGAACGGTGCTAGCCCAGTCCCAACGCGTATTTTAGATGACACCTGTTGGTTATCTCGTCCAACCCTCCCCTTCCTTCCTTCCCTACCCCTCTCCCAACCACCTTCTCACTCTCATGGTGTAGTAGAACCACCGTAGAGGTACTTACTTGCTAATATTTTCTTCTTTTGTTTTTTTTCTTTTTATTCGAACGAGTTTTGCCGTTGATATACGTTTGTAAATTAACAAATTTACAGTTTGATATATTATAGAAATATTTATTTTGTTAATATCGATCTAATTCATAATTTGAAGGAACTTTAGAATAAGAATAGGCTCAATATTTTTCAACCTGCCCTCTTATATAATTCGGAATGTTTTAATTTTCCTCAAAAAGAAATAAACATTAGAAAATTAGAAAACATTAATATGAAATGTTATTCATTTTAAAAACACTGTATCATAAACTAGAATTGACAAAAAGACGAGATTTTATCTTGAAGATAAAACAAAGGATACGTAGGGGGTCTCCTTTAACTGCGTAACTTCAGAAATATCTATCCTGAAGCAGTGATTTATCTTTCTAGCAGACACTAATCCTTGCTCTCGCAACAAGGAGAGTTCTCTCCCTCTCTTTCCCTCTCTTTCTGTTCTTAAAGAGAGGGAAAACATTTTCTCTAGCCGTATCCATTCCATCCAATTTTATGTTTCGTGCAACATTGCTTACGTTTATCACACGCTTTTTTCTCCGACGTTATTAATAATATCATTAATCGTACGTACTATTAATAATTATCGTAGAACGTGGTAGCACACGCGAAAAAAGGGAAGAAGGATACGAAGTAAACCATCGGGTGGGCTTTTGGAAAATTAATCGGTTAGAATTTACCTTCTTCTCCTTCCCCTAATTTCCTCTTTCCTTTTTCTTAACCTTTTTCCACAATACGCGTGATCCTACGGGGATATTAAATTTTCTCGGCCATCCATTGTGTTTCGTCCTTTTTAATTAACGAACTTCTTAATCTAACGTCGCTAAAATAATCTACCTCTAATATTTCTTCCATTAATATTCATTACTATGGGGGTTTATTTTTATCTTTTACTTTTCCTTTTCCTTTTCCTATCGCTTACCATTAGCGAATAAATTCGTACGACTAGATGATATAAAATAAAAATAAAAAAATATGTGAACTATGTTTTAAACGAATTTCATAACTCGATACGTTCACTTTGATTTTAATTCACTTTTTCTATTACTTATTATTATTCGAAATTTTACAAATAAATTTAGAAATACGTGGAATTCTTTTGCTCACCAATTAACGACATATTCCTTTAATTAGATCTAATTTCACGCCTCAGGGTGGAAATATTTCTACGTATATGTGTGTACACATATATATGTAATATTACGTATACATAATAATAATATATATTATTGTGGGATGCGAGCACCTCCAAGCCAAATTTAAGTAGGCGTTCGTGAGCAGATTGGACGGTGGGCCTTGGATAGCTCAATTGGTTAAAGCGCAGTCTCTGAAATCGGAAGATCCGGGTTCGAGTCCCGATCCAACTGCCCAATTTTTTCACCAATCCTACATTATCATATTTATTATTATTAATTATTATAATTATAATTATTATTAATAATATTATATATTATTATATATTATATATTATTTATCATATAATAATAATATTACCTAATTACATATATATGTAAATTATATATATGTGTGTATATATATATGTAAATTCCTTTTCAATTTTAATCGGTCGTTGTGAGTTGAAGGACGTTTCTCTAGTTTTATTGTATACATATATATATTGAAAATATATATATTCATATATATATATACATATATTATATTTCGTAGGCACAAGCATCGTGGAAAAGCAGAGAGGGTACCTGTTGCGCTTTCTCCTCATGCCTACGCCATTCTACCAATGCATTACGCCGTGCATAACTTGTTCGGAAGTCACGCATAGATTCATACATGCATAGATATGTACATGCATTCATATAAACATATGTGTATAGATGCATTCATACATACATGCATAGATGCATACCTTCGTATAGATCGAGAGGACTATATTGTTCATTCTATGTATGTTGTATATGTGTCTGTGTACATCTGTATGCATCCATATGCATATGTGCATATATATATGCGAGTGTGTGAACGTCCTTGAGTATCCACTTCGAAGAAAGTTTCTTCGTTCTACGTTTCTCGATAACCATGACATTTTATTCTCTCTCTCATTCCCTTATTTTTCTATGATTTGTGTAATCGAAAAGAAACAAGACGTTTTATAATAACGAGAATTGTTTAACACAGTTTTCTTATATTCTTTCGTAACAACTGTGATCTTTTAGATTCATCTAAAGATGAACGACTAATTTAAATTTCATTTCTAATTTTTTTCTCTTTAGAAAAGTAACATAAAATATCTAATTGAATAAGAACTAGCATTTTTTAAATCAACGTTAATGAGAGGGAAAAAATAAAATAAAAAACAAAAGAGTCGTCATCGTGTCGAGTATAAAAAAATAGAAATAATTTGTAACATCATTAAAAAATTCGATGGTAATATAACATTTTTATATTTTACTCAAGTTTAATCTAAAAAAAGAAATAAAAAATAAGAAAAGAGACAAAGAATTAAACGATGACTATTAAAAAATATACCGACAATGTGTTTCATACGCGTATGAAATAAATAAAGAAATAAATAAATAAAAAAAGATAAAAAGAAAGAAAACGAATGAGAGAAAGTTTTGGTGGTAGGAGCAACGAGGTGCTCGTTGACTGTTGGAAGAGGCATCTGGATGGATTTAAACGGATCTAAAAGTTACGAGGAAATCACACGCTTCATAGAATGAGAAGAGAGAATGAGTGAGAGTGAGAGAGAGAGAAAAAGAGAAAGAGAGAAAGATTCAGTTCGTTATTCGTCTCGTCTCCGAGCAACCTCGAGGGAAGCCTCGGTTATCCCTTAATCCGAGATCAACTCCGGAGGCTTTAATCTCGCGATTAGACTCTCGTCCTTTGATTTCTTAGCGACCCTCGACACTTACCGTGCTTTGGAATTTCCCTTAGAATCGACTTTCAATCCTTTTTTCTTTCTTTTTCTTTTCTTTTTTAATGTTTCCAATTGTAAATACTCGCATCTTCTTCTCATTTTCTCATTTTTGTTAACACCAGCCCCGTTCTCAACATTCGAGGAGTTGACAAAACTTGAAAATAGCATAAAAGCATTGATTGTAATTGAAGAATACAATTACACGTCATAGTGGATTCTTACTACGTTTCATAGAATTGCATTTAAAAATGAATAATTTAATTGAACAATTGCAGCTTTATCTTCGTCTCGTAATCGTTTCTTTTTATCGCTTGTTAAAATACAAATGAATTTTTTATCGATATATTTATATATGTTAGATATAACAATTAAAAATTTAGTTGTTTGATATCAAAATTTATTGCATCATAATCACCATAATCTTTTATTATTTGTTTTTCTTAAAAGAAATTTGATTGAAATGATTGAATTACATTTATAAATAAATATTAAATTTGTTTTTAAAAGAAGAAAAAAGGAATAAAAAATAATTGTTAAACCTAACAATAGAATAATCGTATTAGACGAGAAAAATATGTTATGAAAAACGTTTCATTTAAGTATTCATACATTTGTATCTCGTTATACGGGAATTTAAATAATATTTCATAAATAACATAATCGATGAGTGATATAATAATATGTCTTATGTAGTATATGTATAATAATGGTGCATTCTTACCAGTAGAGATTCTGCTTAGTCACGATACAAAGAGGAACTGCATTAACAGCTAGAATGCGATTTAACTGGATTAGCCTCTTGTCTGGGTATAGTGAATTATCACGCTGCGCTATACTGCGCTGCCAAGGTCTAACAGGATTTATCGGGACAATTGATATCACGTTGAATAGAACACCTTTATCACTCTTTTCAATGGTTCATTCGATTTCGTTACTTTTTTTTTCCTTCCCAACAAATTACACGAATATATATTATTATCAATTTTACGATTTCTATTATAAAAAATATCAGTCACTAGAACACACGCATACTCGAAACTATTTGCAACCCTTTTAATGGTAATTGAAAAAAAAAACATATCGATTTAATAGGGGCAGTTCAAAAATACAAATGTCAAAATAAAAAATAACATATTACAAAAACGCGAGAAGATAGAAAATAAATGAACAATAAATAGATTTAAAAAATATGTTTCAATTTTTTGTGTCAATTTTTTGTGTTTCAATTTTATGTGTCAATTTTACGATTTCTATTATAAAAAATATCAGTCACTAGACACACACACATACACGCATACTCGAAACTATTTGTAACCCTTTTAATGGTAATTGAAAAAAAAACATATCGATTTAATAGAGGCAGTTCAGAAATACAAATGTCAAAATAAAAAATAACATATTACAAAAACGCGAGAAGATAGAAAATAAATGAACAATAAATAGATTTAAAAAATATGTTTCTTTAACAATGATTACAAAATAATAATAAACGCAACGGAACTGTTATTAACAACGATAATGGTTCCCCCTTGCTGTCAGTCCTACGCATTTCAAACGGGTTAAGTTAAATATCAATTTATTCGTAAAATCATTTGAAAAAAATCAAAGAGCTTTTCTTGTTTTAATTTAAAAGTAGATCAAACGTCCGTTGGCGATTGTTCACCGGTATAATCCTGGCACGATAATCCTCCTGTAACAAACGTAAATCCGTTTAACTAAGCTTTGACGCCAGCTCATTGTTACGAGACGTTGGAATCGGAGTATCAACGAGATTCACGATCATGAGGGCTCGCAGATGTACAAAGGCCGCTCTGTTCCCAGGCACGCGATGCTAGTTTCACCGTTTGCGATCGTCGTGTTCTCTGTTTACCATCCTGCTGCTGGGTTCACGATCCACGCCTATGGACGATTCGTGCATCTAATGCTAACCTATATTGCACTATGCGCATATTCACCATGAGCAGCAAGTTCCAGCTCGTACGATGCATCCAAAATGCACGTGACTTTCTTCATCTCTCTGTCTCTCTCTCTCTCTTTCTCTTGTTTTCCTATTTATCGTAACCTATATACGTGACACTAGTTTGAAACTATTCTCCATATTTAATAATCGTGCAAAGATCATCTATTTATTACATTTCATTTTAGAATACTAATTGCCACGATATTGGATTACAAATTAATATTATTTTAATTAATATTGGATTTTATTAGGTTTTCCAAATATAGTTAACAAGATTGAAATATGATAATTGTTATTTTACTAATAATTTATGTAGGATTCGTGAAAAAATTTGGGCCGTTGGACTGACTGGACTCGAACCCGGATCATCTTCAATTTTCCGGACGACTGCTCTTTTAACCACTGAGCTATTCAGGGCCTACCGTCCAATCTTCTCACGAATGTTTATTTAAGTTTGGCTTGGAGACGCTCGCATCCCACATTTATGATAACACAATTGAATATTTTGTTGTAAGAGTCAATTGAAAATTGAATATTTTGTTGTAAGAGTCAATCGAAAATTGATTATTGTAACAACTTAACTGTGTTATATGAATGTGCAAAGTTATCGTCATTACTTTTAATTGCAGTTAAACTTTTAACGTGTGCAGTAATATAAAGTGTAAAGAGAAATATGAAGTTTTATTTATTATTGGATCTAAAATATTTGCAATATTTGAAATACGGTGTACCAATTTTCGTAACAAGTTGACGAATTTATTTTTTCTATTAAACAATGACACATTTATGAGAAACAATCACGCATATTTTCTTTCCTTTTAAACGAAAAGAAACAAACGTTACGAGTCCCGTAAATAAATCGTTGATGATATTCGTAAAATTAACTTCGCAAAATATATTTTTATACGAAATTTTCTCTTTGTCAATCAATGTCTTTCCTTTTCTTTTTATTTTCTTTTCTAATCGATCAATTAATCAATCTATTAATTTATTTCGAAAATAATGAGGACGCGTTTGACGCGAAAGGTAAATTGATCGATCGAAAGAAAAGTAGCACTTTTTTTTTCTTTTGTTGTTGCATTTTTTTTCCCCCTGTCAATATCCTAAGTCTTTCTTTATTAATAACGAATTAATGAAAACAGCGTATAAGCGTTATTATCAACACACACACACACATATTACACACATGTGTGTGTACTTATTAAACACATACTGATTTCCGATCGACATCGTTTCTCGCCAAATCCCTGCGTGTCGATTTGATTTATGACGTTGCCCGTCAGACAGGGGGGCGAGGGGGACAGGGGGTGGGGGGGGGTGGAATTTATTCCACCGACACCCGTCTATAATGGATACTGATATTTAATCGTTTCCACGTCCACGCGTGACATTACTCGCGATCGTTCCGATTTATATCGCATAAATTTGCTCTTCCAACAAACTTCCATCCACCATGAATATTTTTTATGAATTATTTGTCCATGTGAGTTTTTTCCAAAAATTATTATAATTAATTTTATTTATTTTATTAATTTTATTAATTTTTCATTTATTTTATTAATTTTATTAATTTTTTATTTATTTTATTAATTTTAGTAATTTTTTATTTATTTTATTAATTTTATTAATTTTTTATTTATTTTATTAAATTAATAATAATACATTTTCAACATATTTCTTTTTATCGAATCTTTTATCTATCAACCGAAATTTCTATTCGATATTCTTCATTTTTTCAATTATTTTTCGATTGTAATCTCGGTGTAAAGGAAAAAAAAAACATAAATATATTATCTTCGGATATGCAACAGTGCAATACGCACCTATAGGCAGGTATTATTGAAACAAAATCGAAGAATCATTTTTTCTTATATCAAATATCAAATATCAAATTTCTATTTAATGCATTAACTAATAGTTTCTATGTATAATGCATAATTAGTTATAATATATAATTCTGATTTGTTTCGTACTTTGACTACTTACACACACACACACAGACTATTTGTTTATTAAACGATTAGATTAAAAATTGATAGAAATTTCTTTCTTTATTCACGTTAAGAAACTTATCGAAAACTAAACTGGCTCTTACATCATCGATCATTTTTTGACTCGTACCGAATGAACCGGAAAATAAGCTGAGGATAATAGTCTTTCATTTCTGTAACCTCGAAAAAGAAATGTTTAATATTTATTTCGTTAAATAATAATATAATGTTCATATAATATTTATACGGAAAGTTATTTTATATTTCATAAATTATAAAAAATTATATTATTATATTGATTTTTTTTTTTCCAACGAAATGTTCATCTGTTTATTTAATTTTTCATTAACCGCCATGTTTTGCGTTATCTTCATTTTTCCTTTTTTTTTTTCGAGAGTTCGCGAACGAGTTCTTTTTCTCGAAGCATGAAATTGAGATAATTTTCGTTAATTATACCCCGTGTATGTACTTTTACCGACGAAGAGGAAAATGTATGTATAAAAAAAAATACGAAAAGGAAAGAAAAAGAGAAAGAGAAAGAAAATGCGATCGTAAAAATAGAAGAAAACGTGAATTTCTGTAGGTCAGTGGAACTTCCAGGTTATCCAAGACTTCCACTTGGGAAAGCTCATATTTTTGAACCACTCGCTTTGAAAGTTAAGCATTTTCCCGTGGCTTTTATCGTAGAGAAAGAGAGAGAGAGAGAGAAAAAAAAATAATATTGGACCACCAGTAGCACATCCCTCGGTGGCGCATATAAATTTTTTTTCTTTTTTTTTTTACTTTATAAACGTTTTAAACGTTTAATTTTACGAAAGATAAAACGATACGTTTTAAAGTGTAATCCCGTATCGTTTGTGTTATCCGAGTTTTATAATGTTTCAATTATAAGTAACGACTAACGGGGTGGGGATAGGGGGAGGGGGAAGAATAATTTCTTTTGTTAGGAAATATTTGAAATATTACGTTTTCAACAAACCAATGCGAACAAAATTTTATATATCTATATTATTATATATTTATTTATATATTTTTTATATATTTATATTAATTTTATATAATTTTATTTTTAAATAAATTTAATTTTTATATTTATTTTTATTTTATATAAGTTTTATATAATTTTATTTATAAATAAATTTAATTTTTATATTTATTTTTATTTTATATAAATTTTATATAATTTTATTTATAAATAAATTTAATTTTTATATTTATTTTTATTTTATATAAATTATTATTTATTTATTTATTTTAATGCAACATATATATATATGTATGTATTTTCAATTGATTTAAATTAAATTAAAATTGGAAGGAATTTTTCCGAGAAAGGGAATTGAAATTTGATTGGCATTCGACACGAACAGAATCGAATATTAGTTCCCCTCGTAGTTTTATTTATTCGAAATGAATATTTCGAAATGTAGTTTATAATTAATCGTCAAGTTTTCAACAATCTTTCTTCTTCGTGATAGCCATACCAAAACTTCCTCATTTCTTCTTCTTCTACTTCTTCTTCTTCTTCGTCTTCTTCTACTTTCTCTTTATTCTGTTCGTTTTTCGTATCCTTTTCCTCCTCTTCCTCTCGTACCATTTCACTTCGATGAACCTGTTGCTTCGATCTTCCTTTGCAACGTTCTGCTTCGCCGAAAGGATAACTTGAGCAAATGCGATATTTAAAATGGATGAAAGCGATCGATTACATCGTAGATATTATAGAGGAAACTATTTCTATTCTTCCTTTACTTTGAATACTCTTACATTCTATACTATTTCGATTCCACTACTTTGAAATGAAATTATTTTATCAAGTTTTATCTTCCAAACGCGATTTGCATTCATACTTTTTATCATTATTAACCGTTCGATTAGAAATTTTTTTCAAATTTGCATTCATATTTAATAAGAATCTTATTTTTTTAATATAATCTCTCTCTTAGACGAATTTTTCCAATTTAAAAAAAAAATAAATAATACGAGAGTAAGATTAAACATTTTTTTTTCATAATATTTTAAAATTAATATATTAAAATTTAATATTAATTATTAAATAATATTAAATATTAAATTAATTTATTATTATTTAAATTTTAATATATAAAAATTTACATTGACTTTTAAATCCTTTCAATTCCCAAAAAGTTAGATAAAACATCTTATTATTCGTAATAAAAATGGGTATATATAAATATTTTACTATTATTATCACACGTTTCGTATCATATTTTAAAATGAACGATAAATTTTGAAATCAAACGATAAATCAATGTTAAAAATTACCTACACAAAAAAAAACAAGGAAAAAGTATAAATTATTTACAAATATAATATAACAAAGGGGGGAAACGAAAAATATATTTTTAATAACGATCGACTAAATATCAAGCATTAAATTAAAGATGACAAAGAGACCATTGAATGATAACTTTAAAAGGTTTTGCGTTTAACTGTGATCGAAAGTAATTTAGAATTCTCGTTTCACTTTAACTAGTCGATTCTATCTATCTATCTATCTATCTATCTATCTATCTATCTATGTGTATGAATATATATAGGATTTCAATAGTCGGACTGACTTACCTCAGCTTTCTCGAGGGACACACAGAGAAGGTCGTTATTGTATGCAGAACAATTCCCCCATAGGGGATTGAACTTATGCATCGCATTATAGACGCCAACGTTGCCTACATAAACGACGACCGTTCCTCCTCGATCCTCATCCTCCTCATCCTCATCCCTATTCCTATTCCTATTCCTATCCCCATCCCTATTTCCATCCCCACCCCTGAACCTTCGCTATCTCCTCCTTTCATCATTGCATGGCTACCTGTTCAATCACACAAACCCATAGGATTATAATACACAGGACACAACAAGCAAATCACTTGGGATTATTCTCGTTAATGAAATACACCTAATTATTCTCAAATATCATCAGTTGTAGTATTTCAATTATTTCCAAAAGTAAATAATGTGTTTTTTTTCTTCTTTATGTTTTTTTCTTTTTCATAAAATAATCGAAGCTGAAAACTTAGGTATTAGTGTTTTCTTCTTATCGATTTTAATTATAATTAAATCAATTCATATCAAGCCAAACTTAAATAGGCGTCCGTGAGGAGATTGGACGGTGGGGCCTGGATAGCTCAATTGGTTAAAGAGCAGTCGCCCGGAAAGCGGAAGATCCGGGTTCGAGTCCCGTCAGTTCAACGGCCCAATTTTTTTCACGAATCTTACATGTATATATATCAACATAATTATATTATTGTATATTAAATATTAATATACAATATATAATTATATATTAATTGTATATTAAATCAATTTTCATATCAAGATATATATATATATATATATATATGTCAACGTAATTAATTACATTGAAAAGAAAAAAAAAACAAAAAAGAAAAATTACTCACAATCAACCGATTGGACGTTAAAAAATAAGTATCAATTAAATCTAAATAATCTTATTCGTATGTATAATCGAATAGTCAATCCAATTGTCAATTAAACGCGATCGAATTTTCATCAGGAAAAATCTCCGATGTTATTTTTAGGTAGAGATCTGTTTTTAAATTGGAAAAAGGGAAGGTTTCGTCGTATGCAACAATGTCCTTTTTCGTGTGTTCGATGGGAGGGGGTTGGGAGAAGGGGGAGGGGAGGGGGTCTTTCGCTCGGGTGACTGCCTTCTTGGCTGCTTGCTTTGCTAGCTGGCTCGACGTTGGAAATTCAATTTGAACTGCGCCGGCTGCAAGTCCCGTGACGGCCTCTCTCTCTCACCCTCTCTCACCCTTTCACTCTCTCTCTCTCTCTCTCGGCTGACAATGCACGTGAAACCATACCACCACCACCACCACCATCACCATCACCATCACTACTACCGATCCCAAGCTCGAGTAATCTGAAATTGAAATTACAGAAGTTAAGAGCTTGTTCCAGTCTCCCAAGCGCGAATGTTGTAAGGGTGGGAAAACGTAGGGGGGAGGGGGGAGGGGGTTGTTCGTTCGCTGCTGTCGCGAGTGAACCGACAATACCAATGCAAACGTGAAATCATTTGAATCTGACAGCGAGTATAAGAATAAAGTCGTCTTATTATATTATCATTTATTTTATTTCGTTTCGTTTGGAAAACAAAACATTTTCTTAAATCTTTTTTTCTTTCATCGATTCGATATAACAATAATAATAATAATTATCGATGAAAAACAAATTGTGAGAAACAATTAGGAGGGAGAGGGGGAATAAAATTTGTATTAGATTTCATTTAATAAATGTTTTTGTTTATCCAATGGCCAGTAAATTTTCATTCAAGTCGATTTAACCGTTTGCACTGGAACAGCGCCGATACGGCGCCCGGCTGATTTCAGGCGTCAACTCGAGCGGCGCCGATACGACGCCCGGTAGCCTATTTCAAGTGTCAATTCAACCAAAACTAATTACAGAGAGTAGTATTTATCAAAGTTTGTGTTTTTTCGACATATAAATGAATAAACCGATGATATTTGATTATTTCTATACGCTTGTTTGTTTATAAATGTTTTTTAAAGTACCTGTAAAATGTCTACCTTAATTTGGTCGAAACTGTCTCGAGTGTTGAGTGAAATGAAAGTTGTGAAATGAAAATGAAGTGTTCAGTTATTTTTAGAATAGTCAAAGATGATTTTGTTATTCTTTCTTTTGTCGTGTGTGTGTGTGTGTTTGTATTATGTTTGCACGAGTATGACTGGATGAGAGAATGTGAATTTTTAAGAGAAATATTATCGAAAAATTCGAGTTTAAATTGACCAGCATATTGTACATATTCGTTTAATTAATTACATGTAATTAATTAAAATGTAGAAAGAAATTATAAAGTTGTAAAATAAAAAAAATAGAATAATGTGTCAATCAATGGATAAATTTTGGTCAAATCGTCTGAAAATCGGCAAAGGGTTCATTTTTCGATTATAATTTTGTTTGACGTGTATCTAGCCCCAAGTTCGAAGTAGTTAAAGCTGCCAATCCTGTCCACGTCAGACTACGAGACATCAGTGATATAATTTCTCTTAGACTGTGCTTTCACCTTCTCGTTTGACTCCTTATTACACTTCATCTTGTTGTATATATATAATATTACGTGAATATATATATATACAACTGGTGTTCGATACTACTCAACTATAATATAAACTTGGCACACTACTACTACTACTACTATTACTACTACTACTCTTAAAGAAGGAGATTAAACGTCGCACGATCGACAACTTGTCGTTCGCAATATCAAACTTTGTTTCTTATGACTTTCCAATCGATTAAATTGAAAGTAGCAATAGTTAAATATTTTGATTAACATAAAACAAAGTTTTCACTTCTGTTATTTTAGATTTTTAGATAAGATTTGTCTCTATTACGATTAGATTTCTTATACTAGCTAGCTAGAACTTACTTGCTTGCTTATCTTTTTTGTTTTTATTTTTTGTTTTTTTCTTTTTTTTTTTTTTTGCTTTGTTTACTTGCTACCTACCTGGCAAAAGTTGATCGTAAATGCATAGAAATTGGCTACATGTCTAATAAAAAATTCTATGCATCCATGAGTAAGCCTAGGTAAAATTCACGGTTGAACGAGCCGGAGAATTTTGCCTCCTCGCATCATTCCAACCAAAGCTAAAATTACGGATAATATTATTATTTCGCGTAACTAACAATATTCCCGTTGTATCGTAAGTAACCTTTATAAAGAAAGAGAAAAAAAATATACAACGGCGAGAAGGTAAATTAGCTAACCGCGCGAACTCAATAATTTTCTAACGTCGCTTCGTTAAATTCCACCGAGATTTTCTTTCCTCGTTTTATTCAAGAAAAACAACAAAATTAAAATACAAAAAAAAACAATAATAACAAATTACGATCATAAAAAACAATCAAGTTCACTTTTTAATAACCCAATCAATTTTCTAATTGTTTCAAAATACCTTTTATATCAGTTTATTTAACGTTTAACATTTTTGTTTTATAATACAAATTCTAAACAAACGAAAAGCAAAGAGAAAGAGAGAGAAAAGATAAAAGATAAAAGATAAAAGATAAAAGATTCGTATCGAAATAAGTAAGTAAAATGTCTTTTTCGTTTAGAAAAGATTTCTCCTGGCTAGAACGTTTTGATAGTAGTAGTAAGTTGTTGTTGTTCTTGTTGTAGTGGTGTTAGGTATATAAAGAATAAAAGGGGTCAGGAAGAAAAGAGATCGGATAGAGTAGAGAAATTCGATCGTCGAAATCACATCAAGAAAACATTGTTGTTATCGATTGAGTAAAACGAAGTTTGTTCTTGATGTGTTGTCCCTTTATGACTCACCCTATACAAGAACACACACACATATATATATATGGTTTATATGGTTTATATGATTTTTTTTATTATATATTATTATTATATTTTTATTATATATTATTATTATATTTTTATTATATTTTTTTATTTTATTTTATTTTATTATTTATTTTTATATATATTATATTATTATTATAT